>NW_026110847.1:27500-65610 GCF_024679095.1 Eriocheir sinensis
TTGTTTTTTTCTTTAGTCCAGCAAAGAATTATTAACGATCTCAACTCCAAAACCGTCCGACATGTTTTTTCTTAACTGTCTTTTAAGAGTAAAACACGAGTAAAACGAAAACGAAAAGGAAAGAAAAGAAAAAATGCAGGAATAGTATGAACGTCCCTTTATTTATCAGGGTTCTTCTGTAAATTTCTCAACCGCTGAAATATTTTTCTTAGCAACTGGATCAACTATATACAACCTCCTTTTATTTAATAGGCTTTTTTTCCGTCAATTTTCTACCGCTGAAATATTTGTTTTAGATACTGGATCAACTATATATATATATATATATATATATATATATATATATATATATATATATATATATATATATATATATATATATATATATATATATATATATATATATATATATATATATATATATATATATTTAGAGGTAGAGAAATTTACAGAGGAAGCCAAATTAAAAAAGGAAGTTGAAAGAAGAGGGAGGCGTTTAGAGTAGGTTATTGCTGCTAAAAAATAGTAAAGGGTTAGAGAAATTTGTAGAAGAAAAAGACTAATAAACAAAAGTAGGTTGTAGGTTTATCCAGTTACAAGAAAATATTTCATGGTAGAAATGTACGAAGAAACCTAATAAAATAAAGGGAGGTTGAAAGAAGTGAAATAGCGTTTTAAATATATAATAGGTAAAAGGAGGTTGTATATAGTTAATCAGTTGCAAAGAAAATATTGCAGCGCGATAGTTTACAAAGAAAAACAAATATATAAAATGAGGTTGAAGGAAGAGAATATATATATATATATATATATATATATATATATATATATATATATTTATATATATAAATATATGTATATATATATATATATATATATATATATATATATATATATATATATATATATATATATATATATATATATATATATATATATATATATATATATATATATTGGTTATATATATAAGTTTGTGTTAGGTCTGGGAGTTGCAAAGTCTTTGCATTAAATTGTCTTTTACTGGTTTTGTGGTTTACATTGAGTGTGTGATGCAGAAACCCATCGAGATTGAAATAGATGATCGTTTTATAAGTTTGCGTACCGCTTATGACTGCGTCATCGTTCAGTTCATGATATATTGCTCAGTCTAAGGAGGATTTAGGCACAGATAGAGGGGAAGAAGGGAACGATAGGATATTTAGATTAATATTTACATGCTTACAATGCTTGGTTGAAGCTAAGGTGGCGCCCCACGCCAATGATGAGAAAGCAAAAACTTTCTATGTGTACAAGGACATTTGGCCGGGCCAAATGAGGCATAGAAAGTAAGGAAGACGAGAAAGGAAGTACACAGTATAAGTGGAAATGGAAAAAAATAATGAAATGGGTTACAGGATTATAAGGTTCATATGTAGACAAATAGCAGTTAAAATGTAAGTTAAACAATTGTCACATGGTTAGCACATT
This sequence comes from Eriocheir sinensis, assembly GCF_024679095.1. Classification (NCBI taxonomy): domain Eukaryota; kingdom Metazoa; phylum Arthropoda; class Malacostraca; order Decapoda; family Varunidae; genus Eriocheir; species Eriocheir sinensis. The sequence continues at coordinate 28,971 of NW_026110847.1, forward strand.
ACACTTAGAGTAATGGTATAAAACAAACAAAGACAAGTGCACAAAAAAAAAAAAATTTCCTAATATCTAAACTCCCCGGGAGAATGAGCTAGCTAACTAAATATAATATGGAGAAATAATAGGTAATAGAAAATACTATCATGACTACATAAAAATAAGCTAAATGGTATGGTTATATACATGGCTTTAGCATAAGTTAAATATGGAAACAAAAAAAATGGTGGTATATGGATATATAGGGTATATAGAACATGGCAAATAGATACATATCACAGAGGACTCTGTATGTTAGCATTAGAAGACATTAAAGAAATCATATCCCTGTCTCTTGTTAGGGATAATGGCATATGAAGATATTTATGCTCAACGAGAAAAAGATATTATAGATTACCGAAGTCTTCATTTCATGGTCTGGCGCTGTTGGGCTGGCTGTAAGGTGGTGCGCTGGAGGATGGTTTCGAGGACGGAAGGCGGTGTAAGCGGCGGTAGGAAGACACAAATGAGAGCAGGGTGGAAGGGAGGATCACAGGAAAGCGTGAGTACCGTAAACAGTGACGCGAGAGGATTGGGGTATACAGCAAGTCGGGGGCGAAGGTCTGGCAAATATGGCGGTGAGAGGATGAACATGGGTTGTAGGGTGATGTTTGGTGCATGAGTTTGGGTAAGGTGTTCTTAGTGGGTGTAAGTGGGTTTGAGTTGTAGGGGAGTTGTTGGAAAGCCGGCAAGTTGAAGGCTGTTTGAGAGGTTGTAGGTATGAAAGCAAGGTTTGGTTGAGCAATAGATGGTTAGGGATTGTTTAGTTGTCAGGGTTGTGGGATGCGAGGACCGTGGCAGGCCTCAAGATGACAAAGGAGCCGTGGACAAAGGTGTTGCTAGGTCGGGATCCAGGGCAAGGGACTGTAAGAGCATTGGAATGATGGGAAATAGAAGTACCTGCCAGGTTTCAACCTAAGGTGGAAGATGGTGGTATCCTGGGACTGGGGGTCAGAAAAATGAACAGAGATTCAATTGGGAGTTTTCTAATCAGACCCATCTCGGCAAGGATAATTGCTGGTAGGGCAAAAAAAAGACGTACTGCTGGTAAGCAGGGCAAAGGTACATCTGGAATCGGGTGATATGGGCAATCATGAGTGAAAAGTCAGCTGGAAAAGCATGTGCATGAAATCTGATGAAACGTTCAAGAGAGTGGGTAAGGAGATGTAGATAGTTGGTGATGGAAGAATTGACAACTGTAGGAATGGATGAATGTGATAGATAGTGAACATATCTGGCATGACTCTAAATGGGTATATGCACCAAGATACCATCATGTAGTCAACACGTTACCCATGTAGGATAATATTGAACCTGGGTCTCACTGGAAAACAGGAGCGTTGCCTTTTCTGTTCTACCCAATCAATGAGACATGCATACAAGTTCGGTAGGGTGAGAAGGGAAGTGTTACAACACCATCTTCAACACGTCTCTGAGCAGAAAGGTAAATGTGTCCTGCAGTTGCTAATTTAAAATTCCCCAGTGATTGCAAGGTAGACAGCTCTGGAGGGGTTTGCTGCCATTGTAAAGCCAAAATGGTGAGCCAATTAAGTACTGGTGTTGGACCTGCTGAAGCTGGGTTGGTGAGGGATGCGAAGTTGTTGGAGGCGGTCTATGATAACTTTTGAGTCCTAACAACCTGTCTCAATAGCTTTGTTTTTTGGGAACTGATGAACAATGGCCTACATTACATCAAAAAATAGTACCCTCATTTGTCTAACTGATCGTGAACTTGTGCTAACATCGGCTTTCAGAAGGTACCAACGAGGCCTTTAAACAATCTCCCACCAATGTCGATGAGAGACCACGCTTGACCTGGCGTGGGCTACTGTGTGTTTTAAGGTAAGTTGAAAAAAGGGTCCATTCTAGCAGACTATCAAAGGATTGTTGGATATTTAGGAAAGATAGCATGAGAGTAGAAAGAGAATATGTCAGCGTGAGTGGATGGTTTAGTTTATGAACTGTGTCCGATAGTCTGCTGGAGAACCGCTTCCGCTTGCTGGATCTATGCGCCGGAACTGGGGTATATATGGAGTCGCTCCAGCTTTGAAAATCGCATAGGGTAATGCGGACATCGACCACGTGTCCTCCACTCACCATCACGGGGTTGGTTCTGGTCTTCACGATTGCCCCCACACTGTAGGGTGTTGTTCATATGAGGGCTGCTTCGTGGCATTTGTGGGGAGGACCAGGAGAACACCTCCCAAGACACATATAGGGCAAGGGGAGCAGCATCAGCAACTGGGTGAGAGAGAATAGAAAGTGGTTAGTGGATGGATAAGGTAAAAAAAAAGGTGTGAGAGGAAGAGAAGGCGACACTAAGGATGAAGATTGGTTCTCCGTACAAATGCCCATCAGTTTGCAGATGTGTATGATCTAGCTTTCTTCCAGGTCAAGTGTTGGTAGTGTCCACCTCAGCTGGGCCTGGAGTATTTGCCGGAAGTCGTTAGAGGGTCGCTGTCAGTGCAGGTCGACGTGCCTCACAGGTGGTTGATAGAAGAAGGTCGGTTAGTGCAAGTTTTAGGTAGAATTCTAGGTGTGCAAGCTTTGTTTCCAAGGTAGTCAGGTGGCGGATCTTGACCTTATTCCCTACATGGTCGTGGCAGGCCAGTACGCGGTAAGCGGTCCTCACAAAGCGAGGTGCTAGTTTGTTTTTGGGTTCCTGAATTTTGGGAATAGACAATGTCCCCTATGACCAATAATTTGTCGGTTGCTGATTTCTAATTGTGACGCATTCATGGCAGCCTTTGTTATCCTCGATGTTGGAGGTAACCCGTTTATAGATCTTCTGGAAGTTCGCTGTCCTCTGACTCGAACGTAGTCATCAAAATTATAGATGGGTGTGTCCTCTTTGAGGAGGAATGAGTACGGCAATCGATGGTCCTGGCCAAAATGACAAAGTGAGGTGTCACCTATTGATTTATGGAGAGATGAGTTAAGAGAAGCCATTACCTGAGGCATCCATTCGTGCCAAGTTACTGAGACATCACCGACCAGAGAGCGAAGTGTCTGAATGATTTTCGATTGTGGCGCTCGACCATGCCATTGGAAGCTGGATGATAAGCCATGGTATTTACCTTATCAACTTGATATTCCTGCAGATTGCCTCCAAGATTTTATTGTTAAATTCTGTGCCATTATCTGAGATGAGGACTTTAGGGTGTTATATTTACAAAAGACTTCATCAATGAGAGCTTTAGCCACAGTAGTTGCTTGCTTGTCCACTATGGGGAACTAGAACCGAGAAACGACTGAAATGATCAATGGCAACCAATAGGTATTTGTGGCCTTCAGTAGTTTGGGTAATTTTAATAGGTCATTGATAGCAATGGTATCCCAAGCGGCTCTGGGAAGGTATGGGATAGCTTTTTGATGGGGACTTGCTGAGTAATGGATCCATAATTTTCTGCACAAGTGTGGCAGCGTTGATGTAATCACGAGATGTCGAGCCGCATACGTGGGCCAGCTTAGGCATAACAAACGGGCTTGCATCAAAGCTTCATTTTTTCCAGGATGTCCTGCATGAGGGGAAGAATGTATGTTATGCAAAGATCATAGAGACTAGGCTTTCTGGCAACGACGATTTGTGTAATCCTCCCTATGTGACCGTATTTAGTTGTGGATGGGCGGTATGTATTCTGACGAGGATGCCGTCGCTTGAGATAAAAGTCAGTTAAGGGTACAGGTAGCGCTGCTGGCAAGGGGCGAATTGGGGTCGCCACTCTGCAGATAGTATAGGATGGGTTGACAGAAGTTATCTGTTTGTTGCGCTGCGCGTATGCGAATCATTCAAAGTTGGTCATGAGTTCGACTTGGGTCTTCAAAATGATCTACATCCATGTCCATTATCGCGCCGATATTTCTGGATAGGGCGTTCGCTACATGATTTACTGCTCCAGGGATACATGAGCATAAATGAGGATTAAAGTCTTGGACAATGAGGTCTGTATCGGGCCAATTTCCCGTGGAGGGTTTTAGTATTGAATAATTCCACCACGGCTGCGTGTGGTCGGTTCTGGACATGCGGATATTGTAGCCATAAAATGATGTCGGCGAAGTAATGACGTAATGCCCACACGACTGCAAGGCAAGGGCCTCAAGGTGGGTAGTACTGTAGTTTGATTCTACTTGTTGAGCGTGCGACTCATGTGGCGCTAGAGGTTAGTAATTTACTAACTTAAACTTATATTGGTGGCAGCGATTATAAAGATTACATAGGATTTCTCATAAAATAATACTGGCCTACAAAGCGCCTCAAATTACGTGGTGACTCCATAGTGGCAACGACTCAGTGAACCAGTGTGAACTCAAGCACAACCTCTCTACAATTACGGGATTACTACACTCCCTATGAGACGACTAAGTTCCATAGCTAGTACTTGCACCTACGTCATGTCACCACCTACATTGTATCACCAAACAACAATCTGTGCCACCACTCAGCAAACGTCCGTAACACCAGTCTACCCAAAATCCCACCTCAATTAACGGGATTAACCCCTGCCGAACTCCCCAACCCTGTATCTTCACAGTCACAAGAGGAGGAAGAGGAAGCCATATTCGTAGTGACAAGGTAGTAGCTGCGGCCAGGCAGCTCAATTCAAGTGTCAGCAGTCTGCGTCAGCGTGCCGTCAATCAAAACATCGGCAACACCCGCCCCGGCTAGAGGAACACGCCGCACAATTTTGGTTTGTCACCTGAACTATCACTAAAGTAAGACGAAACGTTGTTCCATAATTTAGTACATGTACCGTCGAAACCCCCCACTCAAATAACATTCTCACCTCGTCTCCCATTCTCCACTAAATTAACCTAATATAATCGCCACTTCATTTGTTCTAATCCCTTACACGGATTACATTTAAATTCCTATCCCTACTCTCTTGTAATCCATACTGTTCGCCTTCAGCGCTCCTCCCTCCCCGTTCACCAGCTCCCACCCTCTTTAGCCTGCGGCAGCCACGTCTTGCTGATCCTAGTGATATGTGTGCCATCTGCACATCTGCTGATCCCAGTCATTTATGCCCTTGTACCGAACCAATCTTTCCTCAAGCGAACCTCACGACTGCTTCTACACCCAAGGTATCTACCATTTCCTTACGGATTACCTATGAATCTTCCTATAAACTTACTTTAATCTTACTTAAATTTTCCCTTCCTATAATTTTCCTTATATACGTCCTAATATCTCCATACATTCCAGCTTGTGCCGGAGAGCAGAGAGAAGTGAGTTAAACCACATCTCCTGCGACCCAGTCTCCCCCCTCACCATACATCAGCCATACCATCCTGCTCTGGTCTCCTTACAAATGCATCGGACGCAGCTAAGTGACTTCGTCTAACTCCCCATGTCCCAGGATCGAAAATTGAAGAGGCTCTATCCTCTGACTTCAGCGGTTTAACGATTGGTAATCCCCATCACACAGTCCTCCGTTCAGGAGCTGCTTATCCAAAACCTATTCCCCAGCACCCCATTACCTCCTGCAAAGAAGCTCCCTCAGACTTTTCACCAGAGCCTTCCCAGACTACTTCCTCTTCCCAGACAGAACAGCACCAAAGTGACACAACCATGAGTGACAAACCTCGAAACGTCATTTTAAGGGCGAGGATAAAATCCAAAATATACGGCTCAGAGGAGACCGGCCCTGACCTCCTAACTCACCTTCAGAGGGTAGAGGATGCTTTTACCAAATTCCAATATACGAATGAAAAGGAGAAATTGGCCCACCTTTACGACAGCATCCACACGGGCCCTTGTCGGCCTAATCCATTATAAAAAGTGACGCATTCAAGAAAGCCAAACATATGATGAAGCGAAAGCAAATCTCATCAGCCATTTCTGGCTCCACATGCAAACAGGGTGCCCGTCAGTCTTCGCCTAGCGGCTACCTACCGTCCCAAAATAAAGCAATATTGCAGTGGATGACTGTTTAGGCGTCGCGGGTGGAGCCTTCACAGAGTTTGAAACCCAATTCCGTCACTCCCGTGGACTACCGATGAGAAAATGAACCTGAGGATGTGTGCCGCCTTTTCTCATACTTTATCTTTCCCCTCAATTGCACGGAGACACTCTTCAAAGAGTTACAAAGGAAGAACCCTACCAAAAGGTAGAACCCTTTTCAAACACATCAGTCTCTGTCGGGACGAGAGCCACCAACAGAACCCACATCCTCAGCGGTGAGGGCGTCAAATTCAGAGGCGTCCCCAAAGTCGCTCCCCGGCCGGAGCTCAGACCCCTAGGAACTGCTTTTTTTCCACACCCCGCGGCCGCCGCCCTTACAATAGAGGCAGGGTCGCGGGCGTGGCTATAACACTCAATATTGTTACAACTGCAGAATCACAAGACACCATACACGTAATTGCTGGTACGGCAGCAACACCCAACAGTCAAATCAATATTGTTCCTACCATAAGACATCAGGCCATAACACCAAGGATTGCTGCGCGAGGCCCTGGGAGGTACTCGTCGGGGAAGCCTGCGCGCCACGTCTCCCGCAATAACATAGGCTCAGGTAATGTAATCACACCAGGTGTGTGGTATTCATACAACACCCCAACCCGCACACCTTTAAACAAACCAAGTACATCCACAGCTCATTTTGACATTGAAACCCAACCTACGGATGTTGAAACCACTACCATGAAAACACCATCGCATCGCTCTTATCCCCAATCCTCCCTTGCCATGACTGTCCCTGCTCAGTGTAATGGTCACCAAATTAGTGTTTTCATGGACACAGGGCATGTCCCAATATCATAAACATCGGTAACATTGCGTGCCTTACATGACGCAAAGACAACCTTGGTATTGGAACCTCCTGCCTAAAATTAAGGGACTAGATGACACATCATTTAAAGTAGTTGACACACCCCTTGTCTATCCAGTTGGCTAACTCCTGTCCCCTGATTACAGCCACCTTCATGTGTGTCATGGTTTGAATATCCCAGGTGATATTCTTTTGGGTCTTCAATCTATGCGGAACACTGCTTATCCCTAGCTCCAGCAGAAGATTGTGTTTACCAACATGAAACACCACTAGGGACACTCACGGCCCCAAAGCCATTATTGTGCACTTCTCCTCCGCCGATGGAGAATATACTATCTTTTCTAGCGTGGCCCAGCGGCCACTGGTTGATACTTCATCTCCAGCAGTGCATGTTATGAACAAAGTGCATCATCCTCCAATACATTACCTCCTCTCCTCTTTCTTCCTCTTCGCAAGACGCATTTGAAGGTTCACGGCGTTCTGGCGAATGACGTCACGTTAGAAGGACGTGGATCGGCTATGCTTCAAATGCGTCTTGCTGGTATAAGTGATGAATGAGGCTATCTGTAAGGAGGAGAGCTTGAAGATGAAAGCCATGACTATGGAGGATGCACTTTGTAAAGTAGATAAAATGGTCAAACCTTCCTAATAATGCACAACTCCTCCCCATACGTACGCAAGTCTCCGTCAAGGACATGCGTCGTTGACTTTGAAGTTCTACCTGAACGCATAGGTAGCGTACAGGAATCAGAGATCATCTCCCCTCTGAGATCTTGGCAGGAGTGATCATCATAAACAAAACGTAAATGATTATCTAGCTACCATCTCGAAGATCTGGCTTTTCCAGAAGCAAGGGAGAAATTGCACAACCTACTAGAGACATACCACTCCATTGTCAGTCTGCCGGATGATCCTATTGATCCACAAATGTTTTAACACATACAATACCGGTTGATCCCAATACCAACCCCATCTATGTGCCTGCATACAGAACACCACACTCTCAAAGAGCTATCCTAGATACTGCAGTTAAAGACATGTTAGCATCAGGTATCATAGAACACACTACTTCTCCCTGAACTTTCCCATTTTCCTTGTGAAGAAGAAAACGGCCAATTTCGGCCAGTTGTAGACTACAGGAAACTAAATGCTGTTTCTGCACCTCAAAGATACCTTACCTCACTTGCAGGATATTTTATGCAGCATGGGCACCAACAACAAGGTTTTCACGACCTTAGATTTAGCAAGTGGCTATTGGCAGGTAGATCTCGATGAGCATAGTAAACCGCTTACAGCCTTCTCTACCCCTTCGGGTCACTGGCAGTTTCAGAACTCCCTTTGGAGTTAGTGGTGCGCCACTAACGTTCCAAAGGCTAGTCAACAAAGTCTTGTATGGCCTCCTTGGCAAACAGGTTTTCCTTTATAGATGACATCATCATAGTGTCACAGGATGTCGACTCACACATTACCTTACTACAAGAAGTATTTAATCGCCTTTACAAGGCAGGTCTAACTCTGCGTTTCCCAAAATGTCATTTTTGCGTCCAAGCATCACATACTTAGCCATGTACTAGATCAGAATGGTGTACATACGACTCCTGACAAAGTCAAGGCTATTTTAACTATCCTGTGCCAACAGACGTGAAATCTGGTCCGCCCTTCCTAGGACTGTCCGGTACTATCGATCCTTTATCAAGGACTATTCACGCATTGCAAGACCTCACTCAACTTTTGCGCAAAGACTCCACATTTACATGGGGGCGGAACATCAGGAAGCTTTTGATTACCTTAGAACAACACTCAACATCCCCGCCTGTCCTGGCCTACCCAGACCACACAAAGACTTTTTCCTGTACACAGACGCTTGTGGCAGGGCCTAGGAGCCGCTCTCATGCAATATGATGTTAGAAATAAATTACAACCCTAGCATATGCAAGTCGCACGCTCAACAAAGCAGAATCAAACTACAGTACTACCCACCTTGAGGCCCTTGCGGTCGTGTGGGCATTACGTCATTTTCGTGACATCATTATGGCTACAATATCCATGTCAGAACCGACCACGCAGCCGTGGTGGAATTATTCAATACTAAAACCCTCACGGGGAAATTGGCCCGATGGAGCCCTCATTGTCCAAGACTTTAATCCCTCATTTGCTCATGTCCCTGGAGCAGTAAATCATGTAGCGGACGCCCTATCCAGATTTATCGGCGCGATAATTGACATGGATGTAGATCATTTTGATGACCCAAGTCGAACTCATGACCCAACTTTGAATGATTCCATACGCGCAGCGCAACAAACAGATAACTTCTGTCAACCCATCCTATACTATCTGCAGAGTGGCGACCCCAATTCCTTGCCAACGCTACCTGTATTCTTAACTGACTTTTGATCTCAACGACGGCATCCTCGTCAGGAATACATACATCACAACCAAATACGGTCCGCATAGGGAAGTTACACAAATCGTCGTACCAGAAAGCCTAGTCTCTATGATCTTGCATAACATACATTCTTCCCTCATGCAGGACATCCTGGAAAAAGTAGAGCTTTGATGCAAGCCCGTTTGTTATATTATTGGCCACGTATGCGGCTCGACATCATTGATTACATCAACAACTGCCACACTTGTGCAGAAAATTATGGATCCATTACTCAGCAAGTCCTCATCAAAGCTATCCCATACCTTTCGAGCCATGGGATACCATTGCTATTGACTCTATTAAAATTACCCAAACTACTGAAGGCCACAAATACCTATTGGTTGCCATTGATCATTTCAGTCGTTTCGGTTCTAGTTCCCATAGTGGACAAGCAAGCAACTACTGTGCTAAAGCTTCCTCATTGATGAAGTCTTTGTAAATATAACACCCTAAAGTCCTCATCTCAGATAATGGCACAGAATTTAATAATAAAATTTGGAGGCAACTGCAGGAATACCAAGTTGATAAGGTAAATACCATGGCTTATCATCCAGCTTCCAATGGCATGGTCGAGCGACACAATCGCAAAATCATTCAGACACTTCTGCCTCTGGTCGGTGATGTCTCAGTAACTTGGCACGAATGGATGCCTCAGGTAATGGCTTCTCTTAACTCATCTCTCCATAAATCAATAGGTGACACACCTCACTATGTCATTTTTGGCCAGGACCATCGATTGCCGTACTCATTCCTCCTCAAAGAGGACACACCCATCTATAATTTTGATGACTACGTTCGAGTCAGAGGGACAGACTTCCAGAAGATCTATAAACGGGTTACCTCCAACATCGAGGATAGCAAGGCTGCCATGAATGCGTCACAATGGAAATCAGCAACCGACAAATTATTGGTCATAGGGGACATTGTCTATTAAAAATTCAGGAACCCAAAAACAAACTAGCACCTCGCTTTGAGGGACCATACCGCGTACTGGCCTACGACAAGGGGAATAAGGTCAAGATCCGCCACCTGATTACCTTGGAAACAAAGCTTGCACACCTAGACCACCTAAAACGCACTAACCGACCTTCTTCCTCAACCTGTGAGGCGTCGACCCCTGCGCCTGACGACCCTCCAACGACACCGACAAATACCCAGGCCCAGCTGAGGTGGACACTACCAACGACTACAGGAAGAAACTAAGATCATACACATCTGCAAACTGATGCATTTGTACGGAGAACCATCTCATCCCTTAGTGTCCCTTCTTCTTCTCTCACATTTTTTTTACCTTATCCATCCACCAACCACTTTCTATTCTCTCACCCAGTTGCGATGCTACTCCCTTGCCTACGTGTCTTGGGAGGCGTTCTCCTGGTCCTCCCCACAAATGCCACGAAGCAGCCCTCATATGAACAACACCTACGTGTGGGGGCAATCGTGGAGCCAGACGGCCCCGTGATGGTGGTGGAGGACGTGGTCGATGTCCGCATTACCCTATGCGATTTTCAAAGCTGGAGCGACTCCATATACCCCAGTTCCGGCGCCAGATCCAGCAAGCGGAAGCGGTTCTCCAAAGCAGACATCGGACAGTTCATAAACTAAACCATCCACTCACGCTGACATATTTCTACTCTCATGCTACCTTTCCTAAATATCCAACAATCCTTTGATAGTCTGCCAGAATGGACCCCTTTTCAACTTACCTATAAACACCAGTAGCCCACGCCAGGTCCAAGCGTGGTCTCATCGACATTGGTGGGAGATTGTTAAAAGGCCTCATTGGTACAGCTACAGAAGCCGATGTTGCTGAAGTTCACGATCAGTTAGACAAATGGGGTACTATTTTGAATAACCAGGCCATTGTTCTCAGTTCCCAAAATAAAGCTATTGAGACGGTTGTTAGACTCAAAAGTTATCATAGACCGCCTCAACAACTTCACATCCTCATACCCAGCTTCAGCAGGTCCAACACCAGTACTTATTGGCTCACCATTTGGCTTTAATGGCAGCAAACCTCAGAGCTGTCTACCTTGCAATCACAAATTTTAAATTAGCACTGCAGGACACATTTACACTGCTCAGAGACGTTAGATGGTGTTGTAACCCCTTCCCTTCTCAATTCCCCTACCGGAACTTATGCATGTCATTGATTAGCCAGAACAGAAAAGGCTTAACTCCTGTTTTCAGTGAGACCCAGGTTCAATATTATTATCCCTACATGGAGGCAACATTGACTACAGATGGTATCTTAGTGCATATACCCTTTAGGTCGCCAGATATGTTCACTATTCATCACATTCATCCATTCCCTACTGTTGTCAATTCTTCCATCTACCAACTATCTACATCTCATACCACTCTCTTGGTTTCATCAGATTTCATGCACATTGCTTTTCCTGCTGACTTTCATGATTGCCAGTATCACCGATTCCAGATGCCCTTTGCCCTCATAGCTTACCAGTACGTCTTTTTTGCCTACCAGCAATTATCCTTGTGAGATGGGTCTAGTTAGAAACTCCCCAATTGAATTCTCTGTGTTTCTCACCCCAGTCGAGGATACCACCATCTTCCACCTTAGAGTGAAACCCTGGCGGTACTTCTATTTCCATCATTCCAACGTTTCACAGTCACTTGTTCCTGGATCCTGACCTAGCAACACCAAGCTGTCCACGGCTCCTTTGTCATCTTTGGAGGCCTGCAGTCTCACATCCCACAACCCGCCAAACTAAACAATCTAACCATCTATTGCTCAACCAAACCTTTCATACCTACAACCTCAAACCCTTCAACTTGCCGGCACCAACAACTCCCCTACAACTCAAACTCCTTACACCCACTAGAGACACTAATTTACCCAAACTCATTGCACCAAACATCACCCTACAACCCATTTCATCTTCACCATCTGGCCAGACCTTCGCCCCTGACACTGGTTGTTATACCCCATCCTCGCGTCACTGACTACAGTACTCACGCTCACTGTGATCCTAGCTACCCTACCATTGTAAGTGTCTTCCACCGCCGCTACGCCTTCCTGCGTCGAGCTAATCCTCCAGCGCACCTTACAGCCAGCAACGGCATAGACCATGTTCCCATTGTCCCATAACATCTTTTCTTTTCTCCTTGAGCATAAATATCATTCATATGCTCATTTATCCCTAACCTGGAGGACAGGATAATTTCTTTACAATAACTAAATAACATGCAAGTCCTCTGTGATATGTATCTATTTGCCATTTCTTATATACACCTATATACCCCATATACCACCATTTTTTTTTTTTCCATATTTTAACTTAACTAAACCATGTATGTATAACCATACCATTTAATACATGATCATGATAGTATTTTCTATTATATATTATTTCTTATATTATATTTCGTTAATAGCTCATTCTCCCGGGAGTTTAGATATTAGGAATTTTTTTTTTTTTGTGCACTTGTCTTTATTTGTTTATACACCATTACTCTAGGTAATGTACCCAGGTGACAATTTTTTAACTTATTTAACTGCTATTTGTCCTTATATAGGGCTTATAATCCCGTAAACCCATTCATTATTTTTTTTCCATTCCCTATACTGTGTACTTCCTTTCTCGTCTTCATACTTTCTATACCTCATTTGGCCCGGCCATCCTTGTGGCACATAGAGTTTTCTCTTTCATCGTGGCGGTGGGCGTCCACGCGCCTGACTGAGCATTGTAAACATGTAAATATTACCTCCTAAATATATATCCGTTTCACTTCTTCTCCTCTATCTGTATAGATCCTCTTAGACTAGGCAACCTCATGAACGAACGATGACGCACATTAGTTTCAGTGCGGCTGCCGAGGGCAGTCATCATTCTTCTGTCTCGATAGAGTTCGCACGCTCACGCCCGTGTAAAAAACCACAAACCAGTAAAAGGACAATTCTAAAGATATATATATATATATATATATATATATATATATATATATATATATATATATATATATATATATATATATATATATATATATATATATATATATATATATATATATATATATATATATATATATATATATATATATATATATATATATATATATATATATATATATATATATATATATATATATATATATATATATATATATATATATATATATATATATATATATATATATATATATATATATATATATATATATATATATATATATATATATATATATATATATATATATATATATATATATATATATATATATATATATATATATATATATATATATATATAATGTAAATGTTTATTTGACTAAAACCAATGATAATAAATTATTGATGGTGGAAATTATTGGAAGCAGATATTAATAAGTAAATGGCATATAGAGGTAGAAATTATAACATGAAATCCAGTATTTACGGTGCGCACTCTGTTTCAGAGCTTAAAAAGGACGAAAAGTAATGATAATATATTTTTGAGCAAAATTTATTAGAAGCAGAAATTAATGAGGAAAATGATATGAATGTTAAAATTTTATACAAATCGATTTTAAGTAACGAACTCAATTTCAGAGTTTAAAAAGGACAAAAGCCAAAGATAATATATTTTTGAGCATTGGAAATAATTAGAAGCAGAAATTCATAAGAAAATGGTATATGAAGGATAAAATTATAATATGAAATTGTTTCAATGTAGCGTACCAAGTTTCAAATCTTAAAAAATAAGTAAAACTATTAATAATATATTTTGGTCAGTGAAAATTATTAGGAGAAAAATAATAAAGAAAATGGCCTATGAAGTTGGAAATTATATAATGTTCGATTTTATATAGCGTACTCATTTCCAAAGCTTGAAAAAGGACTTCATTTTTATTGTATGTGCATTTTTGTAATATTTATTTTAATTCAAATTTCAATTATTTTTATATATCTCCCCAGTCACATCTTGTATATATATTTTTATACAAATGCTGTGTTACCATTATATGGGTATGAGCTTTAAGCATCTTTTATTCATTTCATGCATACATTTATCATTCTTTATTGATAATTTCCATTTACTTATTTGGACATGACATTTATCATTATTCTATGTTTTTTGTTATAGACAACTTTACATTATTTTATTAATATTCATGTGTATTTATTCCTCACCTACTATTTTACATAATTCTATTTGTGTACAGTTTTGTATATAATTCTTTATACATATTTACATTATTTAGTTATGTATGCGCACCCTCCGGTGCTCTCTCTGGAACACTGACTGCTGAATATATTATATATATATATACATATATATATATATATATATATATATATATATGTATATATATATATATATATATATATATATATATATATATAGATATATATATATATACATATATATATATATATATATATATATATATATATATATATATATATATATATATATATATATAGGCAGTGGCCGAAGTGATAGCGTATTGGATCCACATTCGTCAGTGTGATGGACGACGCGGGTTCGAATCCTCACGCTACCACTGGATTTTTCAGTCACTGCCGAGTGGCTTAAAACTACCTAATATGCTGTTCTGAAGACCATCCATCAACCCGACTCAAGAGAAGCCATCCAAGCGAATCAAGAACGAGTTCTGGGGCAGCATGAGCAAGCAAGATGGCGCCACTATAAACACTCGCCTGCGCCAGAATTGAAGGCCGACCCATCAGTCCCCACCTGAAGCCTTGGCCGACCATCAGCCCTCACTGAAGATGCCTCACTGGCGCACAAACAACGTAAAAAAAAAAAAAAAAAAAAAAAAAAAAATATATATATATATATATATATATATATATATATGTATATATATATATATATATATATATATATATATATATATACATATGGCTCTTCAACCTCCTTTTATATAATAGGCTATTTCTTCTGTAAATTTCTACTGCTGCAATATTTTCTCACCAACTTGATCAACTATATATATATATATATATATATATATATATATATATATATATATATATATATATATATATATATATATATATATATATATATATATATATATATATATATATATATATATATATATATATATATATATATATATATATATATTTATAATATTATATATATATATATATATATATATATATATATATATATATAATATATATATATATATATATGTTATTATATATATATATATATATATATATATATATATATATATATATATAGATATATATATATATATATATATATATATATATATATATATATATATATATATATATATATATATATATATATATATATATATATATATATATTTCATCCTCTTCCTTCAACCTCATTTTATATATTTCCATTTTTTCTTCTGTAAACTTCTAGCGCTGCAATATTTTCTTAGTAACTAATTAACTATATATACAACCTCCTTTTACTAATTATACTATGTAAATGCTATTCTCTCCTTTTCTCAACCTCCCTTACTTCCGTACATTTCTGTATCACCATGAATATTTTCTTAGCAACTGATAAACTATATACGACCTACTTTTGTTTATTAGTTCTTTCAGAAATTTCAACCCTGTAGATTAGCAACTGATAAACTATCTAAACGCCCTCCCTCTTCCTTCAACTTCCTTTTATTAATTTGGCTTCCTCTAAATTTCCACCACAAATATTTATGTTAGCCATCATTAATTTATATATATATATATATATATATATATATATATATATATATATATATATATATATATATATATATATATATATATATATATATATATATATATATAGTTGATCCAGTATCTAAGACAAATTTTTTAGCGCTAGAAAATTGACGGAAAAAGCATAATAATTAAAAGGAAAGGAGAAGTTGATCCAGTTGTTAAGAAAAATATTTCATCGGTTGAGAAATTTACAGAAGAATCTCGATAAATAAAGTGATCGTCTATACATTCCTAATTTTTCTTTTCTTCCTTTTCGTCTTCGTTTTACCCGTGTTTTACTCTTAAAAGACAGGTAAGAAAAACATGTTGACGGTTTTCGTGTTGAGATCGTTAATAATTCTTTGCCGGACTAAGATAAAACAAAAATAAATCTTCGTTATACTCGATTACATTACGTACGGTGAATTATATATATATATATATATATATATATATATATATATATATATATATATATATATATATATATATTATATATATATATATATATATATATATATATATATATATATATATATATATATATATATATATATCACTTTAAACCTCTGAAACTAAATACGGTAACAAAAATGATCTTCATATAATTTACATCTATACGCGATTTTACTTATTACTTTCTCAAGGTTTTAATTATTTCTTAATTGCTCAGAAATATATTATAATTTTTTGTAGTCCTTTTCAAGCTTTGAAAATGAGTACGCTATATAAAATGAACATTATATAATTTCCAACTTCATAGGCCATTTTCTTTATTATTTTTTTCCTAATAATTTTCACTGACCAAAAATATATTATTAATAGTTTTACTTATTTTTTAAGATTTGAAACTTGGTACGCTACATTGAAACAGGATTTCATGTTAATATAATTTTATCCTTCATATACCCATTTTTCTTATGAATTTCGCTTCTAATTATTTCCAATGCTCAAAAATATATTATCTTTGGCTTTTGTCCTTTTTAAACTCTGAAATTGAGTTCGTTACTAAAAAACGAATGATTTGCTAAAATTTTAACATTCATATGCTTCTTTCCTCATTAATTTCTGCTTCTAATAAATTTTAATGCTCAAAAATATATTATCATTACTTTTTTCGTCCTTTTTAAGCTCTGAAACAGAGTAAATTGTAACATTTCGGATTTCTTCATGTTATACTCCCCACTTATATGCCATTTTTACTTCTATTAATATCTGCTTCCAATTTCCACTGCCCATTAATTTTAGTATATATATATATATATATATATATATATATATATATATATATATATATATATATATATATATATATATATATATATATATATATATATATATATATATATATATATATATATATATATATATATATATATATATATATATATATATATATATATATATATATATATATATATATATATATATATATATATATATATACATATATATATATATATAACACATATATATATATATATATATATATATATATATATATATATATATATATATATATATATATATATATATATATATATATATACGCCATTCTCTCTTTCTTTCAAATTAATATATATATATATATATATATATATATATATATATATATATATATATATATATATATATATATATATATACGCTATTCTCTTTCTTTTAATTATATATATATATATATATATATATATATATATATATATATATATATATATATATATATATATAATGTATATATATATATATATATATATATATATATATATATATATATATATATATATATATATATATATATATATATATATATATATATATATATATATATATATTTATATATATATATATATATATATATATATATATATATATATATATATATATATATATATATATATATATATATATATATATATATATATATATATATATACATATATATATATACATATGTTTAGCAGGTTTGGAGTTAAAGTCTTGCTTAAATTGTCTTTTACTGGTTTTGTGGCTTACACGGAGCGTGATGAACTCTATCGAGACGAAATGATGACTGTTTCGGCAGCCGCACAAGCTTGTGCGTCATCGTTCGTTCATGAGGTTGCCTAGTCTAAGAGGATTTATACAGATAGAGGGAGAAGAAGTGCAAACGGATAGATATTTAGGATTAATATTTATGTTTACAATGCCTGGTTAGGCTAGCGTGGCGCCCACGCCACGATGAAAGTAAACTCTATGTACAAGGATGGCTGGCCAAATGAGGTATAGAAAGTAGGAAGACGAGAAAGGAAGTACACAGTATAAGGGACTGGGAAAAAAAAATAATGAATGGGTTACAGGATTATAAGCCCATAAGGGACAAATAGCAGTTAAATGTAAGTTAAACAATTGTCACATGGGTACATTACCTAGAGTAATGGTGTATAAACAAATAAAGACAAGTGCACAAAAAAAAAATTCCTAATATCTAAACTCCCGGGAGAATGAGCTATTAACTAAATATAATATGAGAAATAATATATAATAGAAAATACTATCATGATCATGTAGTAAATGGTATGGTTATACATACATGGTTTAGTTAAGTTAAAATATGGAAACAAAAAAAATAGTGGTATATGGATATATAGGTGTATATAGAAATGGCAAATAGATACATATCACAGAGGACTTGCATGTTATTTAGTTATTGTAAAGAAATTATCCTGTCCTCTGGTTAGGGATAAATGGCATATGAAGACATTTATGCTCAAGGAGAAAAAGATATTATAGGACAATGGGAACATGGTCTATGCCGTTGCTGGCTGTAAGGTGCGCTGGAGGATGGCTCGACGCAGGAAGGCGTAGCGGCGGTGGAAGACACAAATGAGTAGGGTAGCTAGGATCACAGTGAGCGTGAGTACTGTAGTCAGTGACGCGAGGATGGGGTATACAGTGTCGGGGCGAAGGTCTGGCCATATGGTGAGAGATGAAATGGGTTGTAGGGTGATGTTTGCAATGAGTTTGGGTAAGGTGTCTCCTAGTGGGTGTAAGGGTTTGAGTTGTAGGGGAGTTGTTGGTGCCAGCAAGTTGAAGGGTTTGAGGTTGTAGGTATGAAAAGTTTGCTGAGCAACAGATGGTTAGATTGTTTAGTTGTCAGGTTGTGGGATGTGAGACTGCAGGCCTCCAAGATGACAAAGGAGCCGTGGACAGCGGTGTTGTTAGGTCGGGATCCAGGGCAAGTGATCAAGAGCATTGGAATGATGGAAATAGAAGTACTGCCAGGGTTTCACCTAAGGGGGAAGATGGTGGTATCCTCGACTGGGGTGAAAACACACATAGATTCAATTGGGGAGTTTCTAACTAGACCCATCTCACAAGGATAATTGCTGGTAGGCAAAAAGACGTACTGGTAAGCAGGTCAAAGGTACATCTGAATCGGGTGATATGGCAATCATGAAAGTCAGCTGGAAAAGCAATGTGCATGAAATCTGATGAAACCAAGAGAGTGGTATGAGATGTAGATAGTTGGTAGATGGAAGAATTGACAACTGTAGGGAATGGATGAATGTGATAGATAGTGAACATATCTGGCGACCTAAAGGGTATATGCACCAAGATACCATCTGTAGTCAATGTTGCCTCCATGTAGGATAATAATATTGAACCTGGGTCTCACTGAAAACAGGAGCGTTTTTTCTGTTCTGGCCCAATCAATGACATGCATAAGTTCGGTAGGGGTGAGAAGGAAGGGGTTACAACACAATCTAACACGTCTCTCAGCAGTGTAAATGTGTCCTGCAGTGCTAATTTAAAATTTGTGATTGCAAGGTAGACAGCTCTGAGGTTTGCTGCCATTAAAGCCAAATGGTGAGCCAATAAGTACTGGTGTTGGACCTGCTGAAGCTGGGTTATGAGGATGTGAAGTTGTTGAGGCGGTCTATGATAACTTTTTGAGTCCCAACAACCGTCTCAATAGCTTTGTTTTGGGGAACTGAGAACAATGGCCTGGTTATTCAAAATAGTACCCCATTTGTCTAACTGATCGTGAACTTCAGCAACATCGGCTTCTGTAGCTGTACCAATGAGGCCTTTAACAATCTCCCACCAATGTCGATGAGACCACGCTTGACCTGGCGGGCTACTGGTGTTTTAAGGTAAGTTGAAAAAGGGTCCATTCTAGCAGACTATCAAAGGATTGTTGATATTTAGGAAAGATAGCATGAGAGTAGAGAAATATGTCAGCGTGAGTGGATGGTTTAGTTTATGAACTGTGTCCGATGTCTGCTGGAGAACCGCTTCCCGCTTGCTGGATCTGGCGCCGGAACTGGGGTATATGGAGTCGCTCCAGCTTTTGAAAATCGCAGGGTAATGCGGACATCGACCACGTCCTCCACCACCATCACGGGGTTGTCTGGCTCCACGATTGCCCCCACACGTAGGTGTTGTTCATATGAGGGCTGCTTCGTGGCATTTGTGGGGAGGACCAGGAGAACACCTCCCAAGACACATAGGCAAGGGAGTAGCATCGCAACTGGGTGAGAGAATAGAAAGTGGTTAGTGGATGGATAAGGTAAAAAAAAAAATGTGAGAGAAGAGAAGTGACACTAAGGTATGAAGATGGTTCTCCGTACAAATGCATCAGTGCAGATGTGTATGATCTTAGTTTCTTCCTGTAGTCGTTGGTAGTGTCCACCTCAGCTGGGCCTGGAGTATTTGTCGGTGTCGTTAGAGGGTCGTCAGGCGCAGGGGTCGACGCCTCACAGGTTGAGGAAGAAGGTCGGTTAGTGCGTTTTAGTGGTCTAGGTGTGCAAGCTTTGTTTCTGGCAAGGTAGTCAGGGTGGCGGATCTTGACCTTATTCCCCTTGTCGTAGGCCAGTACGCGGTATGGTCCCTCAAAGCGAGGTGCTAGTTTGTTTTTGGGTTCCTGAATTTTAAACAGACAATGTCCCCTATGACCAATAATTTGTCGGTTGTTGATTTCATTGTGACGCATTCATGGCAGCCTTGCTATCCTCGATGTTGAGGTAACCCGTTTATAGATCTTCTGGAAGTCTGTCCTCTGACTCGAACGTAGTCATCAAAATTATAGATGGGTGTGTCCTCTTTGAGGAGGAATGAGTACGGCAATCGATGGTCCTGGCCAAAATGACAAAGTGAGGTGTGTCACCTATTGATTTATGGAGAGATGAGTTAAGAGAAGCCATTACCTGAGGCATCCATTCGTGCCAAGTTACTGAGACATCACCGACCAGAGAGCGAAGTGTCTGAATGATTTTGCGATTGTGTCGCTCGACCATGCTATTGAAGGTGGATGATAAGCCATGGTATTTACCTTATCAACTTGGTATTCCCTGCAGATTGCCTCCAAGATTTTATTGTTAAATTCCGTGCCATTATCTGAGATGAGGACTTTAGGTGTTATATTTACAAAAGACTTCATCAATGAGAGCTTTAGCCACAGTAGTTGCTTGTCCACTATGGGAACTAGAACCGAGAAACGACTGAAATGATCAATGGCAACCAATAGGTATTTGTGGCCTTCAGTAGTTTGGGGTAATTTAATAGGTCAATAGCAATGGTATCCCATGGCTCTAAAGGTATGGGATAGCTTTTGATGGGGACTTGCTGAGTAATGGATCCATAATTTTCGCACAAGTGTGGCAGTTGTTGATGTAATCAATGATGCCGAGCCGCATACGTGGCCAATAATATAACAAACGGGCTTGCATCAAAGCTCTACTTTTCCAGGATGTCCGCATGAGGGGAAGAATGTATGTTATGCAAGATCATAGAGACTAGGCTTTCTGGTACGACGATTTGTGTAACTTCCTATGCGGACCGTATTTAGTTGTGATGTATGTATTCCTGACGAGGATGCCGTCGTTGAGATCAAAGTCAGTTAAGGGTACAGGTAGCGTTGGCAAGGAATTGGGGTCGCCACCTGCAGATAGTATAGGGATGGCTGACAGAAGTTATCTGTTTGTTGCGCTGCGCGTATGGAATCAATCAAAGTTGGGTCATGAGTTCGACGTGGGTCATCAAAATGATCTACATCCATGTACATTATCTCGCCGATATTTCTGGATAGGGCGTCCGCAACATGATTTACTGCTCCAGGGACATGAGCAAATGAGGGATTAAAGCGTGGACAATGAGGCTCCATCGGGCCAATTTCCCGTGAGGGTTTTAGTATTGAATAATTCCACCACGGCTGCGTGGTCGGTTCTGACATGGATATTGTAGCCATAAATGATGTCACGAAATGACGTAATGCCCACACGACCGCAAGGGCCTCAAGGTGGGTAGTACTGTAGTTTGATTCTGCTTTGTTGAGCGTGCGACTTGCATATGCTAGAGGTTGTAATTTATTTCTAACATCATATTGCATGAGAGCGGCTCCAGGCCCTTGCCACAAGCGTCTGTGTACAGGAAAAAGTCTTTGTGTGGTCTGGGTAGGCCAGGACAGGCGGGGATGTTAGTGTTGTTCTAAGGTAATCAAAAGCTTCCTGATGTTCCGCCCCCATGTAAATGTGGGAGTCTTTGGCGCAAAAGTTGAGTGAGGGTCTTGCAATGCGTGAATAGTCCTCGATAAAGGATCGATAGTACCCGGACAGTCCAGGAAGGAGCGGACAGATTTCACGTCTGTTGGCACAGGATAGTTAAAATAGCCTTGACTTTGTCAGAGTCGTATGTACACCATTCTGATCTAGTACATGGCCTAAGTATGTGATGCTTGGACGCAAAAATGACATTTTGGGAAACGCAGAGTTAGACCTGCCTGGTAAAGGCGATTAAATACTTTGTAAGGTAATGTGTGAGTCGACATCCTGTGACACTATGATGATGTCATCTATAAAGGCGAAAACCTGTTTGCCAAGGAGGCCATGCAAGACTTTGTTGACTAGCCTTTTGAACGTTAGTGGCGCACCACTAACTCCAAAGGGAGTTTACGAAACTGCCAGTGACCCGAAGGGGTAGAGAAGGCTGTAAGCGGTTTACTATGCTCATCGAGGTTCACCTGCCAATAGCCACTTGCTAAATCTAAGGTCGTGAAACCTTGTTGTTGGTGCCCATGCTGCATAAAATATCCTGCAAGTGAGGTAAGGGGTATCTTTGAGGGTGCGAAACAGCATTTAGTTTCTGTAGTCTACAACTGGCCGAAATTGGCCGTTTTTTCTTCACAAGGAAAATGGGAAAGTTCCAGGAGAAGTAGTGTGTTCTATGATACCTGATGCTAACATGTCTTTAACTGCAGTATCTAGGATAGCTTCTTTGAGAGTGTGGTGTTCTGTATGCAGGCACATAGATGGGGTTGGTATTGGGATCAACCGGTATTGTATGTGTTAAAACATTTGTGGATCCAATAGGATCATCCGGCAGACTGACAATGGAGTGGTATGTCTCAGTAGGTTGTGCACTTCTCCCTTGCTTCTGGAAAAGCCAGATCTTCGAGATGAGTAGCTAGATAATCATTTACTTTTTGTTTATGATGATCACTCCGCAAGATCTCAGAGGGGAGATGATCTCTGATTCCTGTACGCTACCTATGCGTTCAGGTAGAACTGAAAGTCAACGACGCATGTCCCTTGACGGAACTTGCGTACGTATGGGAGGAGTTGTGCATTATTAGAAGGTTTGACCATTTTTATCTACTTTGCAAAGTGCATCCTCCATAGTCATGGCTTTCATCTTCAAGCTCTCACTATACAGATAGCCTCACATTCATCACTTATACCAGCAAGAAGCATTTGAAGCATATCTGATCCACGTCCTTCTAACTTGAAGTAATTCGCCAGAACTCCTATGACCCTTAAATGATCTTTCTAAGAGGAAGAATAGGGAGAGGGAGGTAATGTATTGTAGGATGATGAAATTATTTCCTTAATAACATGCACTGCTGGAGATGAATTATCAACCAGTGACCGCTGGGCCACGCTAGAAAGATGAGTATATTCTCCATCGGCGGAGGGAGAAGTGCACAATAATGGCTTTGGGGCCGTGAGTGTCCTAATTGGTGTTTCATGTTGGTAAAATTGAGCACAATCTTCTGCTGGAGCTAGGATAAGCAAAGTTCCTGCATAGATTGAAGACCCAAAAGAATATCACCTGGGATATTCAAACCATGACACACATGAAAGGTGTGGCTGTAATCGGGGACAGGGAGTTAGCCAACTGGATAGACAAGGGGGTGTGTCCAACTACTTTAAATGATGTGTCATCTAGTCCACTTAATTTTAGGCAGGGAGGTTCCAATACCAAGGTTGTCTTTGCGTCATGTAAGGCACGCAATGTACCGATGTTTATGATATTGGGACATGCCCCTGTGTCCATGAAAAAACTAATTTGGTGACCATTACACTGAGCAGGGACAGTCATGGCAAGGGAGGATTGGGGACAAAGAGCGATGCGATGGTGTTTCATGGTAGTGGTTTC
Source organism: Eriocheir sinensis (assembly GCF_024679095.1). Classification (NCBI taxonomy): domain Eukaryota; kingdom Metazoa; phylum Arthropoda; class Malacostraca; order Decapoda; family Varunidae; genus Eriocheir; species Eriocheir sinensis. The sequence continues at coordinate 53,308 of NW_026110847.1, forward strand.
AACATCCGTAGGTTGGGTTTCAATGTCAAATGAGCTGTGGATGCACTTGGTTTGTTTAAAGGTGTGCGGGTTGGGGTGTTAGGCGAATACCACACACCTGGTGTGATTTTGTACCTGAGCGTTATTGCGGGAGACGTGGCGCGAGGCTTCCCCGACGAGGTACCTCCTGGGGCCTGCGCGCGCGGCAATCCTGGTGTTATGGCCTGATGTCTTATGGTAGGAAACAATATTGATTTGACTGTTGGGTGTTGCTGCCAAAAACCAGCAATTACGTGTATGGTGTCCTGTGATTCTGCAGTTGTAACAATAGTTGAGTGTTAGTAGCCACGCCCGCGACTCCCTGCCTCTATTGTAAGGGCGGCGGCCGCGGGGTGTGGCAGAGCGGTTCCTAGTCTGAGCCCGGCTGGGAGCGACTTTGGGGACGCCCTCTGAATGCTTGACGCCCTCACCGGCTGAGGATGTGGGTTCTGTTGGTGGCTCGTCCTCGTCTTACAGGTGGACTGATGTGTTTGAAAAGGGTTCTACCTTTTGGTAGGGGTTCTTCCTTTGTAACTCTTTGAAGAGTGTCTCCGTGCAATTGAGGAGAAAGATAAAGTATGAGAAAAGGCGGCATACATCCTCGTAAGGTTCATTTTCTCATCGGTAGTCCACGGGGGAGTGACGGAATTGGGTTTCAAACTCTGAAGGCTCCACCCAGCGACGCCTAAACAGTCATCCACTGCAAAATATTAGCCTTTTATTTTGGGATTTGCAGGTAGCTCGCTAGGGCGGAACAAGACCACAGGGCACCCTGTTTGCATTGTGGAGCTGAATGGCTGATGAGATTTGCTTTCGCTTCATCATATGTTTGGCTTTCTTTGAATGCGTCACTTTTTATAATGGATTGAGCCCGACAAGTGGCCCGTGGATGCTGTCGTAAAGGTGGGGCCAATTTCTCCTTTTTCATTTGTATATTGAATTTGGTAAAAGCATCCCTTCACCCTCTGAAGGTGAGTTAGAGGTCGGGGCCGGTCTCCTCTGAGCCCGTATATTTTGGATTTTTATCCTCGCCTCTTAAAAAATGACGTTTTGAGGTTTGTTTCACTCATGGTTGTGTCACTTTGGTGCTGTTCTGTCTGGGAAGAGGAAGAAGTCTGGGGAAGGCTCTTGGTGAAAGTCTGAGGGGAGCTTTGCAGGGGAGGTAATGGGGTGTTGGGGGAATAGGTTTTTGATAAGAAGCTCCTGAACGGAGGACTGTGTGATGGGGATTACCAACCGTTAAACCGCTGAAGTCAGAGGATAGGAGCTTCTTCCAATTTTCGATCCTGGGACATGGGGAGTTAGGACGGGGAGCTACTTAGCTGTGTCCGGATGTAGATTTGTAAGGAGGTAACCAGAGCAGGATGGTATGGCTGATGTATGGTGAGGTAGAGACTGGGTCGCAGGAGATGTGGTTTAACTCACTTCTCTCTGCTCTCCGGCACAAGCTGTAATGGGGAAAGATATTAGGACGTATATAAGGAAAAATTATAGGAAGGGAAAATTTCTAAGTAAGATTAAAGGGGAAGTTTATAGGAAGATTCAGTAGGGTAATCCGGTAAGGAAATGGTAAGATACCTTGGGTGTGAAGCAGTCGTGGAGGTCGCTTGAGGAAAGATTATTCGGTACAAGGGCATAAATGATCAGACTGGATCAGCAGGATGTGCAGATGGCGACACATATCACTGGGATCAGTACATTTGCTGCTGCAGGCTAAAGAGGGGTAGGGCTGGTGAACGGGGAGGGAGGAGCGCTGAAGACGAACGGTAGGCTGGATTACAAGAGAGTAGGGATGTGGAATTTAAATGTAATCTGTGTAAGGGATTAAGAACAAATGAAGTGGCGATTATGTATTAGGTTAATTTAGTGGAGAATGGGAGACGAGGGGGTGAGAATGTTATTTGAAGTGGGGGTTTCCTTGACGGTACATGTACTAAATTATGGAACAACGTTTCGTCTTACTTTTAGTGATAGTTCAGGTGACAAACCAAAATTGTGCGGCGTGTTCCTTCAGCCGGGGTGGGTGTTGCTGATGCCTTTGATTGACGGGCACGCTGACGCAGACTGGCCGACGTAATTTGAATTGAGCTGCCTTTGGCCGCGGCTACTACCTTGTCACTACATTGAATATGGCTTCCTCTTCCTCCTCTTGTAGACTGTGGGAAGATACAGGGTTGGGGAGTTCGGCAGGGTTAATCCTGTTACATTGAGGTGGGATTTTGGGTAGACTTGTTACGGACGTTTACAGTTGAGTGGTGGCACAGATTGTTGTTTTGCGGATACCATGTAGGTGGTGACATGACGTAGGTGCAAGTACTCAGCTTTGCATGGTGGGCTTGTAGTCGTCTCCATAGGGAGTGTAGTAATCCCGTAATTGGTAGAGAGGTTGTGCTTTGAGTTCACACTCGGTTCCCACTGAGTCGTTGCCACTATGGAGTCAGCCCACTGCAATTTGGAGGCGCTTTTGTAGGCCAGATTATTATTTGTATGATAAATCCTTTTGTAATCGCTTTCTGTATATCGCTGCCACTCAATATAAGTTTAAAGTTAGTAAATTGCAACCTCTTAGCATATGCAAGTCGCACGCTCAATGTAAAGTAGAATCAAATCAGTACTACCCACCTTTGAGTGTCTCTTTGCGGTCGTGTACGCGTCATTGTGACATCATTTATGGCTACAATATCCATGTTGTAACCAATTCACAGCCGTGGTGGAATTATTCACTAAAACCTCACGGGGAAATTGGGTCGATGGAGCCTCATTGTCCGCTGACTTAATCCCTCATTTGCTCATGTCCCTGAGCAGTAAATCATGTAGCGGACGCCCTATCCAGAAATATCGGCGCGATAATGGACATGGATGTAGATCATTTTGAAGACCCAAGTCGAACTCAAGGACCCCAACTTTTGAATGATTCCATACGCGCAGCGCAACAAACAGATAACTTCTGTCAACCCATCCTATACTATCTGCAGAGTGGCGACCCCACCCCTTGCCAACGCTACCCGTACCCTTAACTGACTTTTTATCTCAACGACGGCATCCCTCGTCAGAATACATGCCATCACAACTAAATACGGTCCGCATAGGGAAGTTACACAACCGTCAAACAGAAAGCCTAGCCTCTATGATATCCAGCAACATGGCTATCTTCCCCTCATGCAGGACACATCCTAGAAAAGTAGAGCTTGATGCAAGCTCGTTTCGAAAGAGGGATGGTTGGGTCAATGGGCGCAGCTCGACATTGATTACATCAACAACTGCCACACCAGTGGAAATTGTGAATCAATATCAGCAAGTCCCTCAATGCCATTCACCTAGAGCCATGGGATACCATTGCTATTAACCTATTAAATTAATCAAACCACTGAATACAACACCTATTGGTTGCCATTGATCATTTCCCAATGTTTCTCGGTTCTAGTTCCCATAGTGGACAAGGCAACTACTGTGGCTAAAGTTTCATTGATGAAGTCTTTGTAAATATAACACCCCTAAAGTCCTCATCTCAGATAATGGCACAGAATTTAACAATAAAATCTTGGAGGCAATCTGCAGGAATACCGTTGATAAGGTAAATACCATATTTATCATCCAGCTTCCAATGGCATGGTCGAGCGACAATACAATCGAAAATCATTCAGACACTTGCCTTCTGGTCGGTGATGTCTCAGTAACTTGGCACGAATGGATGCCTCAGGTAATGGCTTTCTTAACTCATCTCTCCATAAATCAATAGGTGACACACCTCACTTTGTCATTTTTGGTTAGGACCATCGGATTGCCGTACTCATTCCCTCCCTCAAAGAGGACACACCCATCTATAATTTTGATGACTACGTTCGAGTCAGAGGGACGACTTCCAGAAGATCTATAAACGGGTTACCTCCAACATCGAGGATAGCAAGGCTGCCATGAATGCGTCACAATGAAATCAGCAACCGACAAATTATTGGTCATAGGGGACATTGTCTATTTGGGGCACCAGGAACCCAAAACAAACTAGCACTCTCGCTTTTGAGGGACCATACTGCGTACTGGCCTACGACAAGGGGAATAAGGTCAAGATCCAGCGACACCCGACTACCTTGGAACAAAGCTTGCACACCAGACCACCTAAAACGCACTAACTGACCTTCTTCTCTCAACCTGGAAAGTGTCGACCTCGCGCCTGACGACCCTCTAACGACACCGACAAATACCCAGGCCCAGCTGGAGGGACACTACCAACGACTACAGGAAGAAACTAAGATCATACACATCTGCAAACTGATGCATTTGTGGCCGGAGAACCATCTTCATCCCTTAGTGTCCTTCTCTCTTCACAATTTTTTACCTTATCCATCCACTAACCACTTTTCATTCTCACTCCAGTTGGTGATGCTACTCCCTGCTCTATGTGTCTTGGGAGGTGTTCTCCTGGTCCCCACAAATGCCGTTACTTAGCAGCCCTCACATGAACAACAACACCCACGTGTGGGGGCACCGTGTCAGACGGCCCCTGTGATGGTGGTGGAGGACGTGGTCGATGTCCGGCACACTTATGGATTTTCAAAAGCTGGAGCGACTCCATATACCCCAGTTCCGCGCCAGATCCAGCAAGCGGAAGCGGGCCCTCCAGCAGACATCGGACACAGTTCATAACCAAACCATCCACCTCACGCTGACATATTTCTCTACTTCATGCGCTATCTTCCAAATATCCAACAACTTTGATAGTCTGTTAGAATGGACCCTTTTTCAACTTACCTTAAAATGACTAGTAGCCCACGCCAGGTCCAAGCGTGGTCTCATCGACATTGGTGGGAGATTGTTAAAAGGCTCCATTGGTACAGCTACAGAAGCCGATAAGTTGCTGAAGTCTCACGATCAGTTAGGAACAAATGGGGTAATTATTTCTGAATAATCCAGGCCATTGTTCTCAGTTCCCAAAACAAAGCTATTGAGAAGGTTGTTAGGAATTTCCAAAAAGTTATCATAGACCGCCCTTCAACAACTTCACATCCCCTCATAACCCAGCTTCAGCAGGTCCAACACCAGTACTTATTGGCATATTCACCATTTGGCTTTAATGGCAGCAAACCTCAGAGCTGTCTACACCTTTGCAATCATTAAATTTTAAATTATAACTGCAGGGACACATTTACACTGCTCAGAGACGTGTTAGATGGTATGTTGTAACCCCTTCCTTCTCACCCCTACCGAACTTTCTTATGCATAAGTCATTGATTAAATGCCAGAATAGAACAAAGGCTTAACTCCTGTTTCTTTCAGTGTGAGACCCAGGGTTCACAATATTATTATCCCTATATGGAGGCAACATTGACTACAGATGGTATCTTGCATATACCCTTTAGGTCGCCAGATACGTTCAATATTCATCACATTCATCCATTCTCTACAGTTGTCAATTCTTCCATTCAACAACTTCACATCTCATACCACTCTTGGTTTCATCAGATTTCAGCACATTGCTTTTCCAACTGACTCTTCATGATTGCCATATCACCTGATTCCAGATGTACTTTGCCCTGCTTACCAGTACGCTTTTTGCCTACCAGTAATTATCCTTGTGAGCTGGGTCTAGTTAGAAACTCCCCCCAATTGCATCTCTGTGTTTTCAATTTCAGTCGAGATACCACCATCTTTCCACCTTAGAGTGAACCTCATGGTACTTCTCTATTTCCACTTCATGGTTGTTTCATGCCACTTGGTTCTTGATCCTGACCTCCAGTACCACTGTTAACCATTGGCTCCTTTGTCATCTTGAGTCGTGTCTTATGGGTCCCACACAACCCGACAATCCAACAATCTAATCCATCTATTGCTCAACCAAACCTTTCATAATTTGCCAACTCAAACCCTTTCCAACTTGTTGCACCAACAACTCTCACAACTCAAACCCACCCACCAGGGAGACACTCACCCAAACTCACACCAAACATCACCCTACAACCCATTTTCATCTCTCTCAACTATATGGCTAGAATTCTGCCCTGACACTGTATACCCCATCCCTTGCACACTAATATGTGCTCACGTCACTGTGATCCTAGCTACCCTACTCATTTGTGTTTCCACCCCAAGTTGCTACGCCTTCCTGCGTCGAGCCATCCTCCAGCGTGCACCTTTAGCTACAGACCATGTCTTCATTGTCCCATAATATCTTTTTCATTGAGCATAAATATCTTCTATGCCATTTATCCCAAATCCAGAGTGATGGATACCTCCTTTACAATAACTAAATAACACGTAAGTCCTTCTGTGATATGTATTCATTTGCCATTTCATATGTTAACTCTTATATCCATATACCAGTTTTTTTTGTTTCAATATTTAACTTAACTAAAACGGGGAAAATGCTAACCATACCATTTAATACACGATCAAGCATATATTTTCTATTATATATTATTTCTCTATATTATTTAGTAAACAGTCTTTCCCAGCTTATATTAGAAAAAATTTTGTGCACTTGTCTTTATTTGTTTATACACCATTACTTCAGGTAATGTAACCATGTGACAATTGTTTAACTTTACATTTAATGCGTTATTTGTCCTTATGGGCTTATCATCCTGTAATCGCATTCATTATTTTTTTTCCATTCCTTCACCTGTGTACTTCCTTTCTCGTCTTCATACTTACACCTCAATTGCCCGGCCATCCTTGTACATAGAGTTTTACTTTCATCGTGGCGTGGGCGCCACGCTAGCCTGACCGAGCATTGTAAACATGTAAATATTACTCCTAAATATCTATCCGTTTCCACTTCTTCTCCCTCTATCTGTATAAATCCTCTTAGACTAGGCAACCTCATGAACGAACGATGACGCACATAGCTTGTGCGGCTGCCGAGGGCAGTCATCATTTCGTCTCGATAGAGTTCGCATCACACGCTCCGTGTAAACCACAAAACCAGTAAAAGGACAATTTAAGCAAAGACTTTAACTCCAAACCTGCTAAACTTGGGGGTGCTGGGGGAATAGGTTTTGGATAAGCAGCTCCTGAACGGAGGACTGTGTGATGGGGATTACCAAACGTTAAACCGCTGAAGTCAGAGGATAGAGCCTCTTCCAATTTTCGATCCTGGGACATGGGGAGTTAGACGGGGGAGTCACTTAGCTGCGTCCGATGCATTTGTAAGGAGACCAGAGCAGGATGGTATGGCTGATGTATGGTGAGGGGGGAGACTGGGTCGCAGGAGATGTGGTTTAACTCACTTCTCTCTGCTCTCCGGCACAAGCTGGAATGTAGGGGAGATATTAGGACGTATATAAGGAAAATTATAGGAAGGGAAAATTTAAGTAAGATTAAAGGGAAGTTTATAGGAAGATTCGTAGGTAATCCGTAAGGAAATGGTAAGATACCTTGGGTGTGAAGCAGCCGTGAGGTCGCTTGAGGAAAGATTGGTTCGGTACAAGGGCATAAATGACTGGGATCAGCAGATGTGCAGATGGCGACACATATCACTAGGATCAGCAAGACGTGGCTGCCGCAGGCGAAAGAGGGGTAGGGCTGGTGAACGGGGAGGGGAGGAGCGCTGAAGGCGAACGGTATGGATTACAAGAGAGTAGGGATAGGAATTTAAATGTAATCCGTGTATGGGATTAAGAATAAATGAAGTGGCGATTATATTAGGGTAATTTAGTGGAGAATGGGAGACGAGGGTGAGAATGTTATTGGAAGTGGGGGGTTTCGACGGTACATGTACTAAAGATGGAACAACGTTTCGTCTTACTTTAGTGATAGTGCAGGTGACAAACCAAAATTGTGCGGCGTGTTCCTCTAGCCGGGGGTGGGTGTTGCCGATGTTTTGATTGACGGCACGCTGACGCAGACTGCTGACGTACTTGAATTGAGCTGCCTGGCCGCGGCTACTACCGTGTCACTACGAATATGGCTTCCTCTTCCTCCTCTTGTGACTGTGAAGATACAGGGTTGGGGGAGTTCGGCAGGGGTTAATCCCGTTAATTGAGGTGGGATTTTTGGGTAGACTGGTTACGGACGTTTGCTGAGTGGTGGCACAGATTGTTGTTTTGGTGATACCATGTAGGTGGTGACATGACGTAGGTGCAAGTACTAGCTATGGGGCTTGTAGTCGTCTCATAGGGAGTGTAGTAATCCCGTAATTGTAGAGAGGTTGTGCTTGAGTTCACACTGGTTCACTGAGTCGTTGCCACTAAGGAGTCACCACGTAATTTGAGGCGCTTTGTGTAGGCCAGGATTATTTTATGAGAAATCCTTTGTAATCGCTTTATAATCGCTGCCACCAATATAAGTTTAGCAGGTTTGGAGTTAAAGTCTTTGCTTAAATTGTCCTTTTACTGGTTTTGTGGTTTACACGGAGCGTGTGATGCGAACTCTATCGAGACGAAATGATGACTGCCCTCGGCAGCCACTGACTATGTGCGTCATCGTTCGTTCATGAGGTTGCCTAGTCTAAGAGGATTTATACAGATAGAGGGAGAAGAAGTGGAAACGGATAGATATTTAGGAGTAATATTTACATGTTTACAATCTTCCTCCTCCTTTCCTCTTCCTCCTCCTTTCCTCCTCCTCCTCCTCCTCGTCCTCTGCCTCCTCCTCCTCCTCTCTTTCTCCATTACATCCTCCTCGACCTCGTTCCGGGATCTACAATGACATTAGTGAAACTCAAATCCATGTTGCGTAGCTTTTACAAGAGGTGACAATGAAGGAATATGGTAAGTTTAGGGAGATTTGTTTGTGTGTGAGGACATAATTCGAGACCATGCACGCATTCCTGTTTGCGTGTCGGCACCTTTAAAACACCTTCAGTGCACGCAATATTAAAGTCCCCTGCTCATCCTCCCCCGCCCCACCTGCCTCCTGGCCCTTCCTTCTCTTGCTACGCTACTCATCTACTTCTCGTTTCTTCTGCTCCCGTATATTTCCTCGCTGCTTCAACTACTAGCCACTTCCGTCTTGTGTCTTCCTCCACCTTCTCTCTTTTCCAAGCCACTGTCCCTATTCCATCTCACATATTTTCACTGACCTTGTCCTCCGTCTCTGATTTCTTCTTCACTTCTACATATGTCTAGCTTTTCGCCGCACACATTATTGAAGTGTCCTCTTTTTCTTAACTCCTGTCACTTCAGCCCCATTATCTAAACCTATTCACCCATTTCTCTGCCCTTTCACTCCCTTCACTCTGTACCTCCTTTACATCCCTTATGACGTCATTTTGCTCTCACTCGACCCTTCTCCACCTATCCACAAACCGCCCCTCCCCCCGCCCCAGAGCGGTGAGGTGTGCACGCTCCTCGCTGCCTGATGTAGGCCGCAGTTACGGGGGTTAGCGCGTCTTTAAGTCATGGCAGGTAATTGTTGTTTCCCGCGCTGAATGGAAATAGGAGGCGGCGAGAAGAGGTGGTGGAGTGATGTTGATAACGGTGGTGGTGTTGGTGCTGGTTATTGTGGTGGTGATGATGGTAGTGGGCGGATACAGAATCACTTTGTGGAGTGGAGGAAAGGAGGGAAGGTGAAAGAGCGTTGATAGGAATGGGAGAGGAAAGGTGGGAATGGTGCGATTTAGGAGAGCAAGATCGTTAAAGCGATGAGAAGGGCAAGATGGAGACGGAGGCATGTGTGATGGAGATAGAAATCCCAGCTATAGTCCTGAGGCGATGAGAAAAGGATGAGAGAGTATGAAAAGGAAAGGTGTACTGGGGAGGCGGCAAGGAGAACGGGAATAAGTTTACATTATTGTTATTATTATTATTATTATTATTATTATTATTATTATTATTATTATTATTATTATTATTATTATAATTATGATTATTATTATTGATAATTGTTACTATTATTATTATTATTATAATTATCATTATTAATAAAAATATCGTATTATTATTTTTATTATTATTATTATTATTATTATTATTATTATTATTATTATTATTATTATTATTATTATTATTAGTAGTAGTAGTAGTAGTAGTAGTAGTAGTAGTAGTAGTAGTAGTAGTAGTAGTAGTAGTAGTAGTAGTAGTATTGTTATTACTATTATCATTGTAATTCGCCACCTTGCGTTAAAGGGAAAGTGGAGCTCAGGTGACTAACATGTGGATGTTAGGGTAACTGTATGTATATATGTTTGTGGCGGTGTGTGTGTGTGTGTGTGTGTGTGTGTGTGTGTGTGTGTAAGTAATATAATTCGTGACACGGTTTGCTCAAAATTCGTTTTTCTATGCCGTTTTTGTGCATTGTGTGTCGAAATGAGTTAATGGCTGAATATTGACCTAAATCTAATTACGAGCATGATAACAGCGTGGAGTACTCAGTAATATGACGAGAGAGAGAGAGAGAGAAACGCGCAAAAAGGTTCTTAAAAAAGAGGCAATTATATCCATCCATTTTTCGTATACCGTAAATATTCTTCCCAAACGCTACCAATAAGCGAATAAACAATTTATTATGATTAAAATTATAATTAGTAGTATGATCAATATTATTATTATTATTATTACACACACACTCGCACAAATAAACACACACACACACACACACACACACACACACACACACACACACACACACACACGGGACAAACAAACATTTTTTTCGTTTTATACCTTTTTTTTTTTTTTTACGTCTAGGCTGATTGCACCGTTAGGCTTTTCCTTGGTGGGTCCTGATGGTCGGCCCAGCCCGTTCTGGCGCAGGCGAGTGTTTATAGTGGCGCCATATTGTGTTGCTTAATATATATCTTATACTTACTATATAGCTCATATTATTGTTTATCATCGGAAAATAGAGCGGCACTGATGGAAAGGTGGCATGAGTTTAGATCAGTTTTGGGCAATACAGGACCGCAGTTAATCATAATATTTTGGTAGCGTTCACCCGGGTGGGGTTAATGAGGTGAAGCCAAAGAGTGATGGACGAGGCCGCCGGCAGAGGCAGTGACTGCAGGCAACGGCTCTAAATGGACTGTCTCAAATTTGATATACGCTCTGGAACGCGCATTTTTAGGCTTTTGTGGGAAACTCTTCTGTTTTCTCTTTTCATGTTGCAGTAAAACCTTTCTGTTAATACAAACAGTCGTGAATTGTAGATGACTGAGCTGTGGTATATTATGTATAACTTTTCTATATTTCTTTAATTCACTTTGCCCATCGCTAATTAATTGAAATGTATACCAAAATTATGAAGAAAATGATTGAAACTAAATTCTTACAGGGGACTAAAATGAGGGAAAAAAAGATTGAGCCATTGAGAATATATGTGCGTGTGTACAACGTTTTTTTTTTTTTGTATGTTTTTTTTGTGAGAGAGAGAGAGATGGCAGGGGGGTAGAGGGAGGAATTGAAAGGGAGTTCGACGTTTTTTTTATCATTTAGGTCTTTTTTTTTTTTAAAGAGGAGCACTACTTATGAAACTATAATGATTACAGATAAAACTTTTCCTCAGAAAGCATGAATGTTTGTGTTTGCGATCATGCATGACTCAAGTGGCCAAAAAATAGCTGTGAAGGCAATATTACGTTGTGGCGGGTGGGGTAACGCACGCGGTCCAGTATCATACGTATGACTTATAGCACATATAACAGACATGTAGCAATGATAAATATATGATACATGTATGTATGTCTAATTTTTTTTTTGTATATATATATATATATATATATATATATATATATATATATATATATATATATATATATATATATATATATATATATATATATATTCATGGACGTGGTACTAAGCGGACGTGGCTGACCAGTGCTCCTGACTTTGATAGTTCAGTGGAGTGGCTCAAGACGTCTTCGCCATGGACCTTGAAGCCATTAAGGTGCTTCTACAAGCCCAGGATAAGACATTCAAGACTGCACTTGATATCGTTGTGGAGCAACTGAAATCGATAATTCAAACGGAAGAAGGGACTATAACTGACGATAAAAAGCCTCGAATACTCCCAAGCAGAGATAAGGGACTTGCAAAATGAACTAAAGGTGCTCAGTAAATCTGACATTGATAACAAGGCAACAATCGACATCCTGAAACTACGACTTGAAGAATTAGAGAAAGGATCGAATTACCAAGAAGACTACAATAGAAGGAGCAATCTGATAATCACCGGCATTCAAGAACAATCTGGTGGTGAAACATGGGAGGAAACCGCCAAAACAGTTTCGAAGTTGATTGAGGAGAAACTACAGTTACCACCGATGAAACTCGAACAAGTACACCGGACGGGACCCCCCACTCCCTCGCAACCACGAACAGTCGTTGCGAGATTCGAAAGATTCGGCGACCG
>NW_026110848.1:0-65575 GCF_024679095.1 Eriocheir sinensis
TTTGCGCGGTGCGCCCAGCCATACCACTGGGAGAACAACGATCCAGCGCGTCCACTCAAATTTACCCTGGGCTGGGCGGTTTTGGCTGGGCACAGCCCAGCCAAAATCGCCCACCCCACGGGTAGCAGTGACTAGTCTTGTGTAATCGCGGCTTAAGACTCCTAAGTCTCTCTCACACCCAGACCTGCTTAGAGGAGTGTCATTAAAGGAGTACTTGTGTGAGGGGTTATTCCTACCTACACTCAGAATACTACACTTCCTGACATTGAATCCCATCTGCCACTTCCCCGCCCAATCATATTGTATGTGAACCTCATCCTGGAGAACGCTAGCGTCCTGGTCTGATTGGATTACTCTGTCGATCTTGGTATCATCTGTGAACTTACTGACATTACTGCTATTTCCTGTGTCCAAATCATTGATGTAAATTATAAAGAGGAGTGAACTCAGCACCGACCCCTATGGGACTCCACTCGTAACACTGCCCCATTGAAAAATTTTACCATTGACTTGCACTCTCTGCTTCCTACCACTAAGCCAAGCCCAGTTCAAAACTTTTCCATCTACGCCGTGAGCCTGTGATGAGGGTCTTTGTCGAACGCTTTACTGAAATCTAGACATAGTATGTCTTAGTTTTCATATCTGTCAACCGCCTCGATTACTTTAGTGTAGGACAACAGGTTAGTAAGGCAAGACCTACCCTTTGTGAACCCATGATGGGAGTCACTATAGATCAGTGGTTCCCAACCTTTTTTTTTCAGGAGATCCCAATCATGCACCTCTAGACATGACCACGACCCCACTAGTTTAATTGTATATGTGTTATTATAAATGGTAACAGCATGTTTGATATTTTGAGGTATTGGCGACCCCAGGAAAAACGCTTGGCGATCCCAGGTTTGCTAAAGGGGCTCTAGATGGTCCCGAATGCTCCTAGCTATAATTCACTCCAGCATCTTGCCTACAACTGATGTTAAGCTAATTGGGCGATCATTTGAGGTGGCTGACCTGACTCCCTTTTTGAAAATTGGCGTCACAATAGCTACTTTCCATTAGTTGGGCACATACCCAGAATTTACCGACATCTTAAAGATATCGGTAAGTGGGCCACTGAGGACTTCCTTGCATTCTTTCAGAACCCGTGGGAATATTTCATCTGGATCCGACGAATTGTTTTTCTTCAACCTACCAATTTCATCCTGGACTCCCTTCCGAGTGATGATCACATCCCTAAACTTGTCGTTGTCTTCGCCCTCATATACCTGAACTCTCTCCGGAATAGTTGTTAGATTTTCCTGTGTGAAAACTGAGAAGTAGTAGTCATTCAACATATGACTCATATCTTCTTCATTATCAACGAGCTCATCTGTGTTTGTTTTCAACGGCCCAATTCTCTCCCTTGTTTTCGTTCTGAACAATTCAAAGAAGCCCTTGAGATCGCTCTTGGCTTCGTTGGCTACCCTAATCTCATAATTTAATTTTGCTAGGCTTGTGTTCTTTATTACCGATCTGGCTAGTTCAACATACCTACCCCTGAGGTGGACCTCTCCGTTCTTTATTTTCTATAAATTCCTCTCTTCAAGCCTATTTCATGCTTGGTCTGCAGGTCATCCATTTGGGGTCGTTATTTTCCTTCCTACGTGCTTGGTAAAGGGATATGCTGTCTCTGACCCTCTGCAATTTCTCTAACTAAAATTATTGTAGGTCATTTCTCTTGGTTCCCCTGTCTTTCCGGTTCCAGCCCTGAGATCTGGCCTCATCCAGCCCTAAGGTTTCCCAATTTACCTCCTCAAGGTGTCTTCCTGAGCCCTCATAATCAGCTCTTCTAAAGTCAGGCACCAACACAGGGTTGAGTTCATGGGTCACCATGATCTAATTTAAACCTAATTTCCTTGTGATCACTGCCACCTAATTCTCCCCAACATCTAGCTCGCTGATCCTTATACTCGGTGTTAGTTAAGACCAAGTCCAGAATGTTGTTACCCCTGGTGGTCTGTTAATGCCTGCTTGAGAAAATTATCTTGTATTACTTTTAGAAAATCCTCAGACTCTAGATCACCCACCACGCCTTCCCAATCTATATTCCTATAGTTAAAATCCCCCATTATGCAAGACATTTTGTTCCTGCTCGCCCTGCCTACCTCTTATAGTAATATATCAGTGTCCTGCCTGCTGAGGTTGGGTGGCCTGTAAAGAACCCCTAGAATTAGTTTGTCTTTCCCTTTGTGGACGTCCGCCCAAACTGATTCTGAGTCGCCATTTGTTTGAATAGAGTTGTTAGCGGAACATTTAAGTGTGTCTTTAACATAAAGTCCCACCCCCCTCCCTTCTTCCTTTCTATCTTTGTGAAACATCTGGTAACCATCTATTTCATACTCAGACATGAAGTTTTTGTTGGCAGTATCCACCCATGTTTCCGTGATAGCTATAATGTCGAATTTCTCGACACATGCTTTCCCCCTCAGTAGATCTATCTTGTTCCTGAGACTCCTACTGTTGGTGTAATAAGCCGTTAGCCCATCCTTCCTTATATCCTTTCGATTTCTCCTGCGCCCCCTAGTCCCAGTCTGCGATGCATTGACAGGCCCTCCCCCCTCGCCTACTCTAAAAAATCCTGTAGGGTGCTAAGTGATCGCTCGAGGGAGTCTGCGAGAACCTCCACCCTCTGGAGTGACAGGTGCACGCCATCCTTGGCATACAAGGTGCCTTTATTGTAGAAGAGGTCCCAATTGTCAAGGAAAAGCCAACCATTTCGCTTACAGTGGGCCGCCAGCCTGCTGTTTACTGCTAAGGCTCTGGCAAGTAAAGACGTGCATGCACACATGGAAACACTAAAAGCAGTCCTACACAGACTTCAAAAGGTCGGATTAAAGCTCAAAATCACCAAATGTGAATTTTTAAAGCCTCGGATCAAGTTCTTGGGGCATGTCGTGGACGAATTCGGCATCCACAGTGTACGACAAAATAAAAGGCTATTGCCGGTTCCTCAGCCAACGTCTGCAGACAAGGTACGGTCTTTCCTGGGTGTCGCAGGTTATTACAGGCCTTTCATAAAGGACTTCGCAGCACGCGCGAGTCCCCTAACCCATCTTTTAAAGAAAGACGTACCATTTCAGTGGTTCCCAGCTCAACAAACGAGTTTGAGGATTTAAAGAAAGCGCCTACAGGCTCCGGTCCTTGTCTTTCCGGATTTCAGGACCCCTTTCAGCTTTGTACCGACGCTTCGGCTGGTGGACTAGGAGCCGCTCTGATGCAAGCAGATAAGTCCGGCAAAAGCATGTGATAGCGTTCGCCAGTCAGTACTAACAGCTCCGGAAAATAACTATTCTGTTACCCACCTGAGGCTCTTGCCATTGTGTGGGCTCTGAAGCATTTTCGTGACATAGTGATGGGGTACATAATTGTGGTGTACACGGACCGCACGCGGCCATAACTGATCTTTTCAAGGAAAAACCTACACGGTCGTCTGGCAAGATGGTTCTTAACGATCAAGCATACAATCCGGAGATAAAATATATCACCGGGAAAACAAATGTGGTCGCAGATGCCTTATCTCGAAATATTCCGATAGGCGCGATTACCACCCCAGAGGTCATCCACAACTTCACTTCACCTGAGCTACACACTGCTCAGCGACTTGCCAGTTCCCTTTTCACAATTCTTCCTATCAGAGGACAACCTCCTTTGTAGGTCATGGCCAACCAAACCGGTACCTATAGACCAACTGGTCATCCCAGACAAATACGTCCCCGTGACGCTTAAGCTGGTCCATAACACACCCATTGCGGGTCACCCAGGAAGAGACAAGACGCTATCTGTCACCAGACGAAAATTCTACTGGCCCACATTACGGGTTGATGTAGAAAAACATGTCGCACATTGCGTCGTTTGTGCTAAGCACAAGGGGTCCGTCAAAGGGCCAGCACCTATGTTGCAATACCCAGTACCAGAGGCGCCATGGGATGTTGTTAATATCGACTTATTACAGCATCCCCAGAGCCAACATGGTTCGCGCTCCTTATTGGTGTGCGTCGACCAGTTCTCTAGGTTTCTAGTTCTAGCGCCTCTCAAAGACAAGACAGCCACACGCGTGGCCCATGCCCTCGTGACTCACGTGTTGTGTCCACATTCGTCTCCTCGAATTCTTTTGAGTGACAATGGCACCGAGTTTAGGAACTCAGTATTGAGCGAAATATGCGCTCAGTTTAACATCACGCAATCCTTCATCACAGCTTACCACCCAGCTGCTAATGGGTTGGCGGAGAGGGCTAATAGGAAAATCTTACAGGTCCTCAGGCCTATCGTGAACGATCTCCACGATAACTGGGAGGATTGGCTGTCGCATATAGCCGCTTCCATAAATACGTCGATAAACGACTCTGGAAAGTCTCCCTACTACATCTTATATGGGGTGGAGAAACGTCTTTCGTACGACTTCCTAACAATCCCACAACAACCTCTCTACAACATTGATAGGTATACGCACAACAGCAGATGCATATGTTTTCCAAGATACACTCAGAAGTTAGGTGTACGTTAAAAGCTACGAAGGTTGAAATGATGTCAAAACAACACCAACAGAGGGTGACACTGTCATAATTAAGCAAGCGGAAAGGAGTTCGAAACTGGGGGCTAAATTTGTGGGTCCTTACCGAGTGGTTCGGAATGTCAGGGGAAATCGGTTCGAGGTTCTCGAGTCGAATAGTGGAGTCAGTCTAGAAGTTCACAGTGATCGTCTGAAAGTAATTCCTTTACCTTTGGACCTTGATATTGATACTTCCCCCTCAGAGTCAAATATTCAACAAGATAATTCCAACACCCATAGCTATAACTTGAGACCACGGGTTTCTTCTCTGGATGTGGAATCATTATTTACGAACGTCCCTGTCGACCGAACCATCGAATACATCTTGCAACGAGTTTACCATAATGACGACACCCCGAGCCTAGACATCCCTGAGCCCACGCTACGCAGCCTTCTTGAGTGCTGCACAAAAGAGGCACCATTCACCTGCCCTAGAGGTAACAAGTACCAACAAGTGGATGATGTCGCCATAGTCCTGATGGCGAATCTTCATGGGCATAGAGGAAGAAGCCTTTAAGACCACCAAGAGACCTGACATATACTGCCGCTATTTTCGTCAAAACCACTAGCACCGAGGACACCGAACATCTCAGAAGACGCCTTCAAGAATTATCCGGATTAAACTTCACCATCGAGCATAGCACCAACGGATCCATGCCTTTCCTGGATATCCTCGTCAAACAAGATCAAGACGCCTTCAACACTGCTGTCTACGTGAAGGCTACTAACCCAGGTCACTGTCTCAATGGAAGGAGCGAGTGCCCCAAACGCTACAAAGACTCCACCATAGGGGCCTACATCCGGAGAGCACTCACCCACTGTAGTAACTGGCAGCAAGTCCACCATGAAATAGATCGGTCTACCCAGGTACTACTCAACAACGGTTTTGACAAAGCAGACATCTACAGGCAAACCAGGAAAATAATGGATCAATGGCACGCTGCAACCAACACCACAACCGAGGAGAAAAATAACATCAATATTTACTACAAATCACACTTCTCTACTGCGTACAAAGAAGATGAAAGAATAATGAAACAAATCATAAGAAGAAACGTCACACCAACAAACCCCGAGAAGAAACTCAACATCGTCATATACTACAAGAGCAAGAAAACAAGCCACCTAATTATGAGAAACAGCCCCCAAGAAGAAAAGCCGCCTACACAGGAGTCGCATGTCGTTTATAGGTTTATTTGTAAACGAGGGATCTGCGAAGCCCTCCCCTCAACCTACATCGGCATGACAACGATGAAGCTGAGCAGGCGAATGAGCTACCACCTGACATCCGGAGCCCCGCGCCAACACCTACTACAGAAACACAATACAGTGCTAACAAGGAAAATATTAGAAGAAAACACATACATAATCGCAAGATGCCCCGACGAACGACGCCTCCCGATTCTAGAAGCCCTCAACATAAAAGAAATGGAGCCCAACTTAAACAAGCAGGCCCTAGATCTCCAGGCTCTCCCGAGTATGCGCAGGAGTGCTGCGCACCAACCCAACCAATCAGCAGCCAGTGCGCAACAGGGGGGAGACAAAATACCCAACATTGAACTGATTATCACGTTTAACTATATATATATATATATATATATATATATATATATATATATATATATATATATATATATATATATATATATATATATAAATACGTACACGTACCAACGTATTTAGCAGATATAATGAATGATAATCCTTGATAAAACTGATTGGATGTGATCGAATATCTCATCGAATGCGTCAACAGCGCCTTCAGTCTTATTGTAGCATTCCTCAATTTCAGGCTTCCCATTGGCTTGTACAAGAACAAATTTGGTCTTCTTTTTGTTTGAGTGGTGAGACAACATGGTCAGTGCTTGGTCAAAGACGAAAGGAGAGCAATCTTTTAGGATGATTTTTTCATCAGTCATCACGTGTGGTTTGTGTGGCATGTTGAGCCTCAGTGTCCCTAAGTACATCAGGTCACAGTTTTGTAGGTCATTCACAAGTTGCATAGGTGTAGACAGTTGTCTCCTGTAATATTTATATTAGTATGTTTGTAAGTCTTCACCAATTGCATTGTCACACAATGGCCTAAGGATATACCCTGAGGTGGTTTTGTATGTTTTGTGCATAAGGGTGGCCACCAGCATGTATTCAGTTCCCACATCACAAATCATGATGACCTTTATGCCATATTTAGCTGGTTTATTAGAAATATAGACCTACCACAATAGGTAACCTGGGGTATGTCATACCTCAGGAACCTAACACGATAGGTAACCTGGGGTACGAGATACCCAAATGGATCTATAGAGCAAACTGAGGGGTTGTTACCGGGATGACCCTCCCATCCCCATGAAGGACTTGACCAGTCAGGAAGGTAAAGGGAAGGAGATCTCCAGTCTTAAGTTCATAAAAAATAAAACTTGAAAAATAATGGTGGGGTGTGAGATACCCCAGGTTACATATCCAGGAATATTGTTCATCAAAACTGCTATTGAAAATCCTCTTGCATTCTCAAAAAGGCAAAGTCAGCTCAGGATTTTCTCCAACAGACTCTTTTGTAAGTTCCAGTCCTTGTTAGTGACAGCCGGTAAGAGGCAACACTTGGGCAGGAGGTGAAGCTTGGGCTGCTGCTGCTGATGATTGCTGCAGGTGTGAGGATGTCAAGCCACCACAAGCCAGGAGGGAAATGGCTGCTGGGGCCAAGGCAGCAGGTGGAGGTGAAGCACAACCCTTAAGCCTCAGCTGCTCACCCCTGGACGAAGGAGGTGTTTCTTGGCGGCCAAACTCAGGAGACTCACCAGAAAAGACTTCGGTATATGATGCAAGCTTTGCTCGCTGGAGATCACAAGAGCATTCACCCGTGCCTCATCATGGGTGAGGAGAGCAGCCTGCACCATCTCCCACAAGAGCATTCATCCGTGCCTCATCGTGGGTGAGGAGAGCAGCCTGGATCATCTCCCAAGAGGTATGTTTAACAGTGAGGCATGTACACAAGCAGGAAGCAGCACTACAGTCACCAGGAGACATTTTACATAAAACTGGCAACAAAATACTGCTGCTGGCCAGAATGGAGATCAGGCTTCAGCAGGATCCCAGCAAGGTGCTCTCTTTACTTCTTTGTGTGATTTTGAGAATACTTCAGTAGCCAAGGGGAACGCTCAAGAGAAAGTGTCATATCTATGCAAACCTTCCTGCAGGGTGAGCTGAAAAGTGAACATGTAGTTACCACGACTCCTTGGAGAGAGACACCATTAGTAGTTTGTCTGGTGAGGAAAGCTCCACCAGTCATGCTGCTTGTGCAGGAGAAGACTTCAGTGTTGTCCTCCAGGCCTTTTTGCAGCGGGTACTCTGGATCAAGCAGCAGACCCAAGTGTCTTGCATGTGTGTGTGTGTGTGTGTGTGTGTGTGTGTGTGTGTGTGTGTGTGTGTGTGTGTGTGTGTGTGTGTGTGTGTGTGTGTGTGTGTGTGTGTGTGTGTCTGGCTGGACGTTTAGATCAGCACAGGGGTCACAACACATCATAATAAGTATGGGTAGTATCTGGGAGAGTCTTGCATGTGTGTGTGTCTGTGTGTCTGTGTCTGTGTATGTGTGTGCGTGTGTGTGTGTGGCTGGTGACCGAGCACAATGCTTAACATCTTTCAGGGAGGGACACATGATATCCTTTCCATCACACTTGCACATTCTGCCCGATTCTCCTCTTTTTTCTTCTCATGGCCCTCAACATTTCCCAAGAGAAAGTCTTCACAAGAAGAAAAGGTACTAAACATCACAGTAAATTAGAAAAAAAACCGTTTTATTTCCACTTACATAGCCAGATGTCTTTTTATGTACCTGAAAAGAGATGAATTATTGGTATATATATGCCTTTGTGCAGTTGTAGTGGTAGTAGTAATAGCAGAAATAACAGTAATATTAGTAGTAGTAGTAGTAGCAGATATAACAGTAGTAATAGAAGTAGTAGTAGTTAGTAGTAGTTAGTAGTAGTAGTAGTAGTAATAGTAGCAACAGCAGTAGAAATGGTTGTAATAATAACAGTAGTGGTAGAGTAACACCATTTTAGCGAGTCTGTTGTGGGGTAGGCTCCTGCAGGTCATTTCCTCCCCTCTGCTCTGCCACACAGCTCCAACACCTGTCACTTCCTTTCGTATGTCAGCTACAGGCAACACATGAGAGGGAAAAATAGGTGTTGGGACTGTGTGCCAGAGCAAAGGGGAGGAAAGGACCTTTGATAAACCAACGCCCCAATGGACTCGCTAAAATGGTTACACTTTACATAGTAGTAAGCCACGTTGATATTGAATGTATGTGGGTTGCATATGCTTAGTAGTCTGAAAATTGACTCTCTCTCTCTCTCTCTCTCTCTCTCTCTCTCTCTCTCTCTCTCTCTCTCTCTCTCTCTCTCTCTCTCTCTCTCTCTCTCTCTCTCTCTCTCTCTCTCTCTCTCTCACACCACAGCTCACAGGACCCACAGGATGTCCCCCACAGTATTTTTTTTTTTTTACAACAAAGGAGGCAGCTCAAGGGCACACTAAAAAAGAAAACAATAATAAAAAAGCCCGCTAATCGCTGCTCCTAAAAAAGATACAAAAGAGGTGGCCGAAAGGAAGATCAAATACGGGAGAAGAGGTGTCCTGATACCCTCCTCTTGAAAGAGTTCAAGTCGTAGGCAGGAGAAAATACAGATGAAGGAAGATTGTTCCAGAGTTTACCAGCGTGAGGGATGAAAGAGTGAAGATGCTGGTTAACTCTTGCATAAGGGGTTTGGACAGTATAGGGATGAGCATGAGTAGAAAGTCGAGTGCAGCGGGGCCGCAGGATGGGTGAGCCAAGCAGTTAGCAAGATCAAAAGAGCAGTCGACGAGAAAATATCGATAGAAGATAGAAGAGAGGCAACATTGCGGCGGAATTTAAGAGGTAGAAGACTGTCAGTATGTGGAGGAGAGCTGATGAGACGAGAGCCTTAGCCTCCACTCTGTCCAGAAGAGCTGTGTGGTGGAGCCCCCCCACACATGAGATGCATACTCCTTACGAGGGCGGACAAGGCCCCTGTATATGGACAGCAACTGTGCAGGGGAGAAGAACTGGCGGAGACGGTACAGAACGCCCAGCCTCGAGGAAGCTGATTTAGTAAGAGATGAGATATGAAGTTTCCAGTTGAGATTTTGAGTTAAGGATAGACCGAGGATGTTTAGTGTTGAGGAAGGTGATAGCTGGGTGTTGTCAAAGAATAGGGGATAGTTGTTTGGAAGATTGTGTCGAGTGGATAGGTGGAGAAACTGTGTTTTTGAGGCGTTGAAGGACACCATGTTCTTCTTGCCCCAATCGGAAATAACAGTAAGGTCTGAGGCTAAGCGTTCTGCAGCCTCCAGCCTTGAGTCGTTAAGTTCCTGAAGGGTGAGTCTTCTACTAAAAGAAGTTGAGTAATGCAGAGTGGAATCATCGGCGTAGGAATGGATAGGACAGTTCGTTTTGGAAAGAAGATCATCAATGAACAACAGAAAAAGAGTGGGAGATAGGACAGAACCCTGTGGGACACCACTGTTAATAGATTTATGGGAAGAACAGTGACCGTCTACCACGGCAGAAATATAACGGTCAGAAAGGAAACTGGAGATAAAGGTACAGAGAAGGATAGAAACCGTAGGAGGGTAGTTTAGAAAGCAAAGATTTGTGCCAGACCCTATCAAAAGCTTTTGATATGTCCAGCGCAATAGCAAATGTTTCACCGAAACGGCTAAGAGGATGACCAAGAG
Source organism: Eriocheir sinensis (assembly GCF_024679095.1). Taxonomy (NCBI): domain Eukaryota; kingdom Metazoa; phylum Arthropoda; class Malacostraca; order Decapoda; family Varunidae; genus Eriocheir; species Eriocheir sinensis. The sequence continues at coordinate 10,337 of NW_026110848.1, forward strand.
TCAGTTAAGAAGGCTAGGAGATCACCAGTAGAATGCCCTTGCGGAACCCATACTGGCGATCAGATAGAAGGTCAGAAGTGGTATTGTGCTTTTGAATGTTCCGGTTAAGGATTGATTCAAAAGCTTTAGATGAACAAGAAAGTAAAGCTATAGGACGGTAGTTTGAGGGATTGGAGCGGTCACCCTTCTTAGGTACAGGATGTATGAAGGCATACTTCCAGCAAGAAGGAAGGTAGATGTTGACAGGCAGAGGCGAAAGAGTTTGACCAGGCAGGGTGACAGCACGGAGGCACAGTTTTAAGGACAATAGGAGGCACTCCATCAGGTCCATAAGCCTTCTGAGGATTGAGGCCAGAGAGGGCATAGAAAACATCATTTTGAAGAATCTTTATAACAGGCATAAAGGAGTCAGAGGGGGATGAGTAGGAGGAATATGCCCAGAATCGTCCAGAGTGGAGTTTTTAGAAAAGTTTGAGAGAAGAGTTCAGCCTTAGAGATAGATGAGACGGCAGTGTTGCCGTTCGGACTGAGGAGTGGAGGAAAGATGAAGAAGTGAAGTTGGAGGAGATGTTTTTGGCTAGATGCCAGAAGTCACGGGAAGTTAGAGAAAGCAAGGTTTGGCATTTTCTATTAATGAAAGAATTTTTGGTTAGTCGGAGAATAGATTTGGCACGATTTCGGGCAGAAATGTAAAGTTCATAATTAGCATTAGTTTGAAGGCTCTGGTACCTTTTGAGCTACCTCTCTATCATTGACAGCACGAGAACAAGCGTGATTAAACCAAGGCTTTTAGCGTGAGGAGTAGAGAAAGAACGAGGAATGTATGCCACCATTCCAGAGACAATCACCTCTGTGATGCGCTGAGCACACACAGAGGGATCTCCATCCTGGAAGCAATAATCATTCCACGGGAAATCGGAAAAGTACATCCTCAGGTCGTCCCACCGAGCTGAAGCAAAATGCCAGAAGCATCGCCTCTTCGGTGGGTCCAGAGGGTGTACAGGAGCGATAGGACAGGAGGCAGAAATAAGATTGTGATCGGAGGAGCCCAACGGAAGAACAGTTTCACAGAATAAGAAGAAGGGTTTGATGTAAGGAAGAGGTCTAGAATGTTGGAACGTTATCAAAGACTCTAGTGAATACGTGTAGGGTGCTGGACCAACTGCTCTAGGTCGTTGAGGATAGCAAAGTTGTAGGCTTGTTCACCAGGATGGTCAGTGAAAGAGGATGAAAGCCAAAGCTGGTGGTGAACATTGAAATCTCCTAGGATGGAGATTTCAGCGAAGGAGAGTGGGTCAAGATGTGCTCCACTTTAGAATTCAAATAGTCAAAGAATTTTACATAGTTGGTAGAGTTAGGTGAGAGATAAACAGCACAGATGTATTTAGTAATAGAATGACAATGAAGTCTTAGCCAGATGGTGGAAAATTCAGAAGAGTCAAGGTCGTGGGCACGAGAGCAAGTGATGTCGTTGCGCACCTAGGCGCAACATCCAGCTTTGGATTGAAATTTAGGATAGAGATAGTAGGAGGGAACAGAGTAGAGATTGCTGTCAGTAGCCTCAGAAACCTGTGTTTCAGTAAGGAAGAGAAGGTGAGGTTTAGAGGAGGAGAGATGATGTTCCACAGAATGAAAATTAGAGCGAAGACCGCGAATGTTGCAGAAATTGAGAAGAAAGAGGTTCGAGGAGTTATCAAGACACCTCTCGGGTCGGCAGCCAGAAGGGGAGTCCTCCCTGGGGGAATTTGTGGTCCCCCCCCAGTCGGGGACTCCGAGGCTTGAATGTGTGCGCCATTTTTAAATTTTAATTTTGGGAAAAGGTGTATATGTTGTGTGAATTTAGTGTGGTGTGGATAAAGAGAGCATGCTGAACTACTCTCCGGCGTTGGTGCGACAATAGGGAAACGGTTAGTGAGGACATGGGAAGGGTCTTTGGAGGGCTTCAGCTCCCTTCTCACCTCCCATATATACCTCACCGGGAGTGGGTTGCGCTGTGCGGTTTGTTTACAAACCACACAGACACATGCCCCCCCAGATATATAAGACCCCCTCCCCCTTACTCTCTGAAGCAACACCACCCTTGGCATATGCTCCCTGTTAGTAGAGTGTGTGTGTGTGTGTGTGTGTGTGTGTGTGTGTGTGTGTGTGTGTGTGTGTGTGTGTGTGTGTGATTACCTGGTTGTAGTACACATGATTTGAGATAAACTTGTATTGTCATGTCTTCATATCTGTTTCTGTTCAATTTTGCTTTGAATTTAAGGTGTGTGTGTGTGTGTGTGTGTGTGTGTGTGTGTGTGTGTGTGTGTGTGTGTGTGAGAGAGAGAGAGAGAGCATACCCCTGGACTTTGATCAGGAGAACAATAAAATGTATTAAGAAATATGTTAATAAATAAATAAAATCAAAAGATAACTGTGTGTAATCTTCCCCCTGAGAGAGAGAGAGGAGAGGCTGGCTCTGAGGGTCTTAGGAGCGAAATTCAGCTTTCAAAGTGAGTTTCCTCCTAACTTTGCTGCTAAGTTCTAGAAGTCGCGAGTTTACTGCTAGGAATCGCGACTTTACTGCAACACTCGCCGAAAATGTAGAAGTCCTCGTGGAGGACTTTTAGCGCCTTAAAAGCTAAAATTTCTGATGTCGCATTCAATATAATAACGATAATTGCAGCTGAGTGACGGTCCTCGCGCATTAATTATCGTGTCAGACGTGTTGTGCCAATAAAATTACTGACTCCGAGCCGGTGATAAGGGTTACACGAGACATTAACGCCGCAATATAAGAGAGATAAGTGGTGAAGCGGCCGCGGGCGTCGTTGTCGGAGAGGCAGGGCCCCTGGAGCCAGGCCCATGGAGTTGTTCAAAATGCAAGAAAGACGAGTATAGTACTATTAAAAATAAAAATACGACAACCGACTAATAGCCTTTTCCATTTAGCGTAACCCGTTTCTGGGTCATGATCTGTAGAGTCCCTTGATAGATAGAGTCCCGACAGCCTAAGATTTGGACGCCATTATTGGCCCTGTCTTCGCCGCGAGACCGTGTGCTAGTGTTTGAAAAGCGCGGCGAAAACACAGGGCCAATAATGGCGTCCAAATCTTAGGTTGTCGGGACTCTATGAGGGACTCTACAGATCACGACCCAGAAACGGGTTACGCTAAATGGAAGATGCTATAACAGAGCGATGATCCAATCAAGCCCAAGACCAAGATAAACAGCTGTTCCGTCACTAGGGATGGGCAAGTACCGTTAATTTGAGTACCGGTAGTACTGGTACCGAAAACTCAAGTACCGTTAGTACCGGTACCGGTACCGGTACCCAAAGGAGTTTTTTTTTTCTTAATGACTTCTGATGAAATTCCCAAACAAATTTCCTGTAGAGAAAACTCTCTCTTCATTGAACTTAATATCAACTAGAGTAGAAATGCAACGTTTAGGAGCCTTCTGATTAATGTAAAATCACTTAGGTTTAAGGACAGACCACCTAGTCTGTACCATGGGGTCTGTGTGGTCTAATTTTCTATGTAAATCTATGTAAATCTCTCTCTCTCTCTCTCTCTCTCTCTCTCTCTCTCTCTCTCTCTCTCTCTCTCTCTCTCTCTCTCTCTCTGAATGAAGTGAATATTTATTTTTTCGAGAAAAAAAATAGCATGTATAGTTATTATGGATGTACTCGATCATAGTCTAATAACAATAAAAATATTTATTAGCAACCTAAAAAAGAAAAAGAATCGGACATGAAGAATTATCCAGTAACTCCAATAAATAAATAAAATAATGGAAACGGGAGCTGTGATGGAAACGGAAAGCAGGACAAAATGGTGGGAACTTGGGGAGACGGTCAGCGGGGCAGTGACTCAGCGTCTACACACAGGGCCCATACCACATGGAGGCGGGCGAGCGCCGAGCGTCACTAAGATCCTAACGGCAATGCGCAGTGCCGAGTGATCATTAAGCTTCCCGGAACCCAAGTGATCATGATGCTTCGCGGTACCAGTACCGATATCAGTTATCGATACCAGTACCGAGTGATCATTAAGTTTTGAACCCAAGTGATCATGATGCTTCGCGGTACCAGTACCGATACCAGTTATCGGTACCAGGTACCGGTACCTGGTATCGGTACTGGTACCGCGAAGCATCGTGATCACTTGGGTTCCGGGAAGCTTAATGATCACTCGGCGGGCCTCCTCCTCCTGTCATGGAAGGATCAGGGGCAGACAGAGGGCCTCCTCGTCCTCCAAGAAGGAACTTCCGGAACCGCCGTGATGTGCTAAATGAGAATAGTGACTCAGAACTTGTAAGAAGATATAGACTAGACAAAGGGGGAATACTTTCCGTGACTGATTTGGTTAGAGAGGCTCTGGAAAGCCCTACCAAGAGAAACATGGCCCTCACCCCAGAGATGAAGGTTTTGGTAACGCTAAGGTATCTTGCTACTGGAAAAATGCAACTTTGTAATAGTGATGACCTTGGAGTGTCGCAGTCATCAGTTAGTAATGCAATAACACAGACACTTCGTGCTCTGGCTGTCACACACATCGCCACACAGTTCATCAAGTTCCCCTTGGATCACAATGAACTTGAGCAAATTGCAAGTGATTTTCAAGGAGTGGCAAATTTTCCTGGGGTTGTAGGAGCAGTTGATGGAACCCATATCAAAATAATAGCTCCAAAACAGTTTGAAGGAGATTATGTGAATAGGAAAAATTACCATAGTGTTAACATCCAGTTTGTGGTTGATGCAAATGACAAAATTATGGATGTTGTTGCTAAATGGCCGGGTTCTGTTCATGATGCCAGAGTCTGGAATAATTGCGGACTGAAGGAGTTGTTTGAGGGCAACCGCATTCCAGACAAGTACCACCTGCTAGGGGACAGCGGGTATCCCTGCAAGCAATACCTGCTAACCCCTTACCTTCGTCCGCACCCTGGTCCACAGACTCAGTACAACAGGTTCGGTGATGTTGACTTATTATTGTAGGTAAAATATTTTACAGGCACTTCCATTTGACCCTATTTTGAATTTTATAATGAAATATTAGACTGGCCAGTGTCCCCTTTCCTAACCCTGGGGTCGTGACCTCAAGTGGGGTCGGCAGGCATTTTTCCTGGGTTCGCCAAGACCTAAAAATGTCAAACATGGTGTAATTATATTATAATAGCACGTATACAACTAAACTAGTGGGGTCATGGTCATGTCTAGAGGTGCATGTGCTAGTGGAATGGTCATAAAGACACAAAAAAAAAAGCATATAACAGACTTGGACCAACAACCATTGATTCCCTTGTAGTACGGCATAAATAGTAGAAGATAGTTTTACATATTGAGAGGGAATTCCCACATATATTAATTGATGAAGCCTCTATTGTTGTCCAGTACTTTCCTACAGAACTGACCAATTTAAAGAGGAAACCTAATTCCCTCAGCTCCACTAATTTAAGTGATATTGAAAAAATAATAGAATACCTGGGTAGCTGTTTTATGCCTCACTGCATCTAATAAAGCCCCTCCTGCCTTACCTAACCTAAATCAATAACTGCCGTCAAAGATGAATAAAAGTTAAATAACCTAATCTGGCTATCAAACATATTATAGTAACCTCTTGCCGATTAGTCTTTTGAGTCCCATGTATTTTTTTTCCTTTACTAGAGATAAATATACAAAGCACTACCTACCCAAAGAGCTAGAATTCACATAACATAGCTAAGTAATGACGCATTGCGGGATGGTCCAGTTAATTAGAATAGTTGTTGTTATAGTAAATGACCCTAACCGTTTTAGTAGGAGCTAACTCTAAATGTGTGATGCTGCTATGAGTGTCAATTTCAAAAATAGCAGCTATCACAAATGATAAAAGAAGTGCCTCTAAACCATGGATGCTATTTGTTTTCATTAACCATTTCCACTAATAATGTTATCCGATAAACACAACTTTACCCCAACTCCCACCCCACACCCTTTCAGCAATCTTCCATCTACATTCATCCACACCACAACCTTACCCCTTAACCTACTGTACCTTACCCACGACAATCCCCCTTCACACACCCCATACCACCCCCATCATTCTCCTCTTTAAGTGGGTACCTGGGTAAAATTAGGGAAGGAATAAGTAGAACAGTTCTATTTACTTAGGTAGTGTTAATATTGTCCTTTGAGAAGGCCAAGAAAACAATGACGAATAAACAATCTAAAGTAACTCCTTTATGTTAATTTTAAGGGAATAGCCATATTCAGATGCAAGGTTTTCATTACATCACAAGGTTTACTGGAAGTGGATATTTAACTCTTCCTTGCAGGATGAACTAATAGATTACCATATTTGAAAGTGGTTGCAACCCATTTTTAATTGAAATTACAAACACTATAGATTTTTGCTGACTGTTTTATAATTGTAAGTATTGTATGGGATTTTTATGTGAGTAAACACTTTTAATATCGACATCATACGTTCATTGACTTCCTTGGCCTATACCTAATAAAACAGTAACAAAACCAAGTTTAGTTTTATATATCTTGATCTCATAGGGCACACAAAGCAACAAGAAATATTGTTGAGAGGGTGATTGGACAACTGAAAAGAAGGTTTCATGTGCTCCACAGTGAAGTGAGGTTGCGCCAGGCAAAACATATCAAATTGTTGTTGCCTGTGCCATGTTGCACAACCTATTTAAGGACATGAACATCCACATGCCACAAGACGAGTATGATGTTCATGGAGATGGACCTGCAGCAGGTGACCACAACCCTATGCCACCAGCATTACCTGCTGGACCACGTGCCGGATTAGTATTCCGAGATGCATTCGTCAATGCATATTTTAAGTAAGTAATATGGTGCAGTGCTTGGGCATATAAAGTCACTTCCATTACATGTATATATACACTGGTAAACTCTGGAACAGTCTTCCTTCGTCTGTATTTCCTCCTGCCTACGACATGACCTCTTTCAAGAGGAGTGTATCAAGACACCTCTCCACTTGAAATTGACCTCTTTTTGGCCACTTCACTTATTTTTATAGGAGCAGAAATTAGTGGGCTTTTTTCCTACACTTACTTTTTGTTACCCATGAGCTGCTTTCTTTGCTGTAAAAAAAGCAAACAAATGAAAAAATTACTTAGTACACAACTAGGAATAGACACCTCCAAACACAATCTTATTACTGATAATCTGTTTTCATTGTTTTTCAGTCCACTTGCTTAAGGACAGTAAGTTAGTGGAAGTCAGGTGGTAGAAGGTAACCCTTAAACAACTCCTTAATACGGAATTATTCCTGTCTCAGGCATCATGAACAAGACCCGACCACTTAGCAGCAGCATCAAGAATTCTTCAACCAGATGTTAACACTATGGTAGATTTTTCCTATTCACATAGTCTGATATCAGCTCCATCAATCACCCCTACAACTCCTGGAAAATTCGCCACTCCTTGTAAATCACTTGCAGTTTGCTTAAGTTCATTGTGATCCAAGGGGAACTTGAACTGGGGAGCAATTTGTTGGGTGAAGTAGCCATGGCATGAAGTGTCTGTGTTATTGCATTACTAACTGATGACTGCGACACTCCCAAGGTCATCACTACTACAAAGTTGCATTTTTCCAGTACCAAGATACCTTAGTGTTACCAAAACTTTCATCTCTGGGGTGAGGGCCATGTTTCTCTTGGCAGGGCTTTCCAGAGCCTCTCTAACCAAATCAGTCACGAAAAGTATTCCCCCTTTGTCTAGTCTATATCTTACAAGTTCTGAGTCATTATACTCATTTAGCACATCAACTATTTATACTGTCATAAGAGGCATGATGCACTGCACTCCGTTATCTGTTTATTTCTTGACGAACGAAACACAAGTATTCAGGAAAGTTATATATTTTGTCTCATTTCTTTTTTTCTCAATTTTTTTACAATAACAAAAAGGAACACAACTCTTTAGGAAAATGAAATGTCATTTTGATAATACAGATAGCTATGCAATAAATATATTTTTCACCACAGTTGATTTACACTAATCATTATTGAAAAACAAAGATGATTACATGGTACCGGTACTATAGTATTTCCACGAGAACTGGTTGGTGGGGTAGTGGCGGCTGCAAGGTCATCTAAGCCCCGTACCTTGCCACACTCTCAACACCTCCCTTTCTCTTATATGTCAGCTATTTACTACCTTTAAACGAATTTAATTAGATAATTGGATAACATAATAAGGTCATATATATAGTGTTAAGATTGTTTTGTTTTTAGGGTTATAACAAAGATTTTGTATAAATACCACAACACTACCCTACCTGCCAGTTTCTTGTGGAAATACTATACAGAAACAGTCTTGTTGTGCTTAGAGAGGACATGACATACAGCAACATATTTTTTTTTACCTATCACAGGCAACAACAGTTATGCATCTATCAAAGTCTAGCTTGGTAAGTTATGTTTCAATCACATATAAATACTTTAATGTTTTTGCTCATGTTTAACAGTCAATTAGAGGAATTCCTACTTCCCATCACATAAAACAAGTTTTGTATCATCACAGTCAGGTAGAGAAAGTCTAGTTCTATTACATCATAATAAAAGTTTTCTTTCAGGTAAGTATATAACATCTCCACATCACAGCTTACAGGTTTTGTATTATCACAGTAAAAAAGGAGTCAATCCATTAAAGGTTATACGTATAAGTTTAGCGCTATGACAACCATGGGCGTTGTATCATACCCCAACAGTCAAGCCAGAGCTTGCATCCCATCCTGACAGTCAAGCCAAGGTCTGCGTCCCACTCCTCATCAGTTCAGCCAGGGCCTGCGTACTACTCCAACAGTCAAGCCAGGGTCTGCGTCCCACCCAGTCAAGCCAAGGTCTGCATCCCACCCAGGCAGTCAAGCCAGGGTCTGCGTCCCACCCAGGCAGTCAAGCCAGGGTCTGTGTCCCACCCAGGCAGTCAAGCCAGGGTCTGCGTCCCACCCAGGCAGTCAAGCCAGGGTCTGCGTCCCACCCAGGCAGTCAAGCCAGGGTCTGCGTCCCACCCAGGCAGTCAAGCCAGGGTCTGCGTCCCACCTAGGCAGTCAAGCCAGGGTCTGCGTCCCACCCAGGCAGTCAAGCCAGGGTCTGCAGTTACTTAAAACTGTATAAATAAAAAGAGAGAGAGAGAGAGAGAGAGAGAGAGAGAGAGAGAGAGAGAGAGAGAGAGAGAGATTAAAATCATAAGAGATGGAGGAGGAGGAGAAAGAAGGAAGAGGAGTAGGAGAAGGAAAGAAGACTAGGAAGAGGAGAAGGAAAGAGGAGGAGGATAGAGGAAGGGAAGGAAGCTAAGATGGGAAATATAGAAAAGAAGGAATATGAGAAGGAAGAGAAATGGAGGAAGGAAGGCAGAGTAAGAAATGCGGAGGAGAAAATGATGGAAGAATATTAGACAGGACGGGGAAACCAGGAAGAGGAAGGAGGAAGGAAGAAGAGGAGAAATGGGAAATGAACAGTAAAAAGAGAGAGGAGGGAAGATTATAAATGGAAGAGGATGAGGAGAAGAGAGAAAGGGATAAATATAAGGAAGAAGGAATTAGGAAAAAAAACTGTATAAAAGGAGGAGGAAACAATATTATAGAAAGCAGAGAAATGAAGGAAGAATCTTAGAAGAGAAGGTTATGGAAGGAGGAGGAGGAGGAGAGAGAAAGATAAATATTAGGAAGGAGGAATAAGAAAAAAAAAGTATAAAATGAGGAGTAAATTATATAACAAAGAGGAGACATGAGGGAAGAATATTAGAGAGAAGGAAAAACATGATCAAAGGAGAGAAGAAAGTATGGAGAGAGGATGAAGAGCAGGATGATGATGACAGAGAGGAGACACAAGGGAAGACATGAAGGGAGGATGGAGTTTTAGATGGTAAGAATCATGAACACTACTACTACTACAACCACTACTACTACTACTACTACTACTACTACTACTACTACTTCTACTACTACTACTACTACTACTACTACTACTACTACTACTACTACTACAACAGCTATCACTACTACTACTATGCTTGGTCCTGGGCAAAGTGAGTCCTGGGTCATCCTGCCTCTGCTGCTGCTGGTAACGTCTTGGTTCCTGAGCTCCTGGCACTGTCACTGTCCGCTGCTGGCCGGCACCTCACCTGTGGACGGTAAGAGGTGTGAGCCGTCTGTCTGTCAGGTGATTAGGGACTGAGCAAGGCACTGGTCCTGTTTGTGAAAAATATCTGATTCAAATAAAAAAAATCCAAACCAAACATAACAAAACCACAATAGGTCTTAACTCATAATTCATATATTCTTCCTTACTAATGAGACTTCCTATACAACAAATTGAGGCCACTTTTTGTTGGTTTATACCGTAGGGCACTGGCTGTCATGGGTTTGAAAATACTCTAAACTTAACCTAACAAAACCTGTAGCTCTTGACTCAGAAAATTCATTTATGCTTTCTTACTAGTGAGACTTCCTGTATAACAAAATGAGGCCACTTTTTGGTGATTTATACCATAGGGTGCTGGCTATCATGGGTTTGAAGATACCCTAAACTTATCCTAATAAAACCTGTAGGTCTTGACTCAGAAAATTCATACATGCTTGCTTACTAATGATACTTTCTATACAACTAAGTAAGGTTATTCTTTGTGGCTTTATACCATGAGGCAGGGGCGGATACAGGGGGGGGCCCAGGGGGCCCGGGCCCCGCAAAAAATCTCCGACCCCCCAGAAAATCTCGAGTGTATGCGAATAGTCGGTACATAACAGACTCGCTTATAATGTGCCGCAACTATAATACGGAATGTGTCGTCGTCTGTAGGCATATGCAGGCGCGGATACGGGGGTGGGGAGCTAGACGGACCGGGCCCCCCCCAAAAAAAAATATTAGGATAACTAAAATATTTGAAATAACCATGAATTGAGGAAACATAAAATATATTTAAGATACCCCTAAAAAGCTAGAGAGCTGGGGAGCGAAGCCGGCCGCCGCTAGATAGCTCTGGACGCTGTCCTCCAAACTTTAAGAAATTCCTCCTCTAAGGTTCCTTGGGCTTTACTTTGCGGAGGTGGACGGGATGCTCAGGCAAGATTTTTTTTTTCGGTGTCTGATGTAATTTTTCACTCTCCTGCAGGACCAGGGCACAACGGGCACGTGCCCAGGGCCCCGCACTCATCTAACAATCTATATACTCGTACAGGGCCGTGGTACGCCGTACCCATGGGGGGTGGTCGGACCCCCCCCCCCCCCCATCTGCTAAAATGTCCACTTTCAGAGAGTCAAAACGAAAATTGGTACCTTTCTGTTGCATTTCTGAACTCAAGATTTTCTTTATTTATTTTCAGTATTTAAGTTGCGGAATCGTATATTGAATATTATAGAGCAAGATTTAAAGGCCTAGAAAAAAAAATCTTTGTAACCTCATTCCTCACATGCAAGCATAAAGTGAATTTTAGTGCAGGCCACTATCATCATTCGGCACTTCGAAGAGGAAATAAGGGAAGACTTCCTTGCCTTTTTGCACGCCCATGACCTCACCGGTAAAGGGTTAGCCTGGCTCCTTTTGCGCACCGTTGAAGACCTCGGATTGGACATGGCCAAGTGCAGGGGACTTGGTTTCGATGGAGCAAATGCCATGATTGGAAAATTCAAAGGGTGTGCCGCAGTACTCATGAAGAAGTACACCCTGGCCAAACCAATCCACTGCTTTAACCACCGGCAGAATCTAGTACTGACGAAGGCGTGTGATGCCACGGAAGTGAAGATCGCTCTTCAAACACTGACCGAGGTGTACAACTTCGTTCATTCTTCGAATATGAGCTCTCTCCGCTTCACAGAGGTTGTCAAGCTTACCTCGGCCAAGCGCGAAAAGTTTGTTCCCCTGTGCCCCACCAGGTGGATTGAGAGTCATGACGCAGTGCTGGTTTTCGTTGAATTTCTGCCTGTCATCGCTGTTGTTCTCGAGGAAGAACTTGACACCACCGCTGGGCTACTTCTCTTCGCCATACGTGTTCCCCGCTTTCTCGTTGGACTGGTTGTAGTGGAGCGTATATTGGCGCATACTCTCGAACCAAGCCGAACTCTTCAGAGAAAAGATGGCGACCTGGTGTCAGCCTAGCCACGATTCGTGGCATCGATACCATTTTTGCCAAGCTCAGAGCAGATACGGAGAATCATTTCCACGACGTGTTCATGAAAGCGGAAGAGCTTTTGGTCGAGGTGGGGTCATCGCATGACACCATCCCTGTGCCACGACTCTGTGGACGACAGACATAGCGATCAAATGTTCCGTGCGAGAATGCTGAGGAGTACTACCGCCGGGCGGTGTACATTCCGTTCGTGGACCACGTCTTGGCTGTGCTGAAGAGTCGGTTCGGCGACGACACAGTGCCTGTCGCACTTCAGCTCAAGCAACTCCTCAAAGGCCCCGAAACGGATGTTGCGGCTGTGCTTCAGGCGGCGAAGCACTACGAGCTGGACATCGAATCCCTGACACTCGTGAAGGCGGAAGCGGAGCGCTGGGCATTATCTGTTCCGGTCTTCCAAACTATCAAAGAAGCCCAGGCACACACCAGCACCAGCATAATCCCCAATCTCGCCAGTCTCTTGAAAACTCTGTTGACGCTTCCAGTCTCCAGCGCGGAGGGCGAGAGGTCTTTCTCAGCATTGAAAAGGCTGAAAATCTATCTGAGGAGTACCGTCGGCCAAGAGCGCCTGAACAGACTTGCCCTCCTCTGTGTCCACTATGATATCCCATTACAGTCGAGAGAGTGATAAGCAAATTCGGCGAAAAACCGCCGATTACTCTTCGCTTAGTGAGGCACTTGTTGAATACTTGGGAATTTGTAAATATATTTCTTTAGATCAGCCAATCTTTGCTGCCTCGTACAGGCCTACCGGCCTCTTGCAGACTCCTGCGTTCTTATGTTCTTATGTTCAATCCCATGTAAAAGAAGCCCTATAAGAATTCCTTTTTATCTTCAGCTGTGTCTAATTTTACATATTAGCTCTTTTTTGTAAAGGTTAGGTTTGTAATTTATATATGACCTGTATTATGATCACCGTTGCTGCTTACATATCGAAATAAACGTTTAGCTTTCTTCGAATGCTCGTATGGTGATGATTTCTACCTGTTCAGATCTGCCTTTTCACTGGTCGGATGTACAATTTGAATTGTTTCTTTCATTTGTCACATATACGTTGATTGCTCGGGAGCTGAGGATTTTAAGCAGAGAACCGCCATCACTATCCATTGGTCTTCACTGTTTTGAGGCTGTCGCTAACTTATGAAATTTTACCATCGGGCCCCCCAAACTGATTTTCTGGATCCGCCCCTGATACATATACATACATTGTACATTTTAGAAGTTTGTTTGTATCATATAAGTACAACATAAACCTGGGTGATTTAAATAATCTTTAAAGTACTAATTTTATGTTACTTGAGCAAACATTAGTTTTAAAATCTTGTTCATTTCTGTAATTTGGACTACAAAACTTTACCCTCGAAACAACACTGCTTACTTTAGAACTACATGTTCTAATAAAAAAGTAATATACTGGCAAGGAAGAAAATGTTATATTCATATTACATGTATAATCTTCGTTTATACAGGCTGCTGCTGTAATACATATTTTTACGTACAAGACACATGGAAACTGGGTCAGGTATTTTATGAATATAAAATAAAAATTAACTAGATTAATTAAATTAGTTACTGTTAACAGCAATACATTGAAGCTGGTTTACCTCAAATTTATGCGTCTGTTCTTACGTGCAAATTCATCAAGGACTTCATGATCAAGATTTGTGTCACAATAGACAGAGTAAGGCCAGTCCATCTAAGCGACTTTCACTCACTGCGTTCCTAAGGTATGTTTTAAGCAATTTAAGGGCACTTAAGGATCGCTCAATGGTGGAAGTGCTAACAGGCAGGGTTGAAAAAATTGTAATAAGGTGAAATTTTTTTAATATGTGCCCAATTTTTTGGCACATGCCAATGTCTCAACAACCTGCTTTGACCTCTCATGAGATTCACGACGCTTCCAATAACTCTGCCCCCGTAGATATTCATCTTCAACGAGATCTGCATCTCCATCAAGAAATTTTTCATAAAATTCAACTGCCTCCTTCAGTTCACTAAAATCAGTATCAACTGAAAGAGAGGGAACAAGATTTCCCAGCAAAAACTCCTAATGTGTTTAGATGCAAACCTTTCCCTGAGTTGTGCTATAGCAGTGTCCGAAAATGGGAGAAAAATAGCTCTTCGATAGTACTCCTATGGAGTTGCTGTTGAAGGGTTAGCCTTAATTATGTTCCTGATGACCACTGATTGTTCAAGGCTTCTGGCTTCCGTACCTTTCCTCAGCTTGGGCAAAAAGTTGGTTGAACTTATTTCCATCACGATAGGACTGAAATGCATCTATGCAGCTCTGTACACTTCCAAGAGCACCCATCAGTTCTTGTTGTGACCCCTGCAGCTTTTCTGGCAAGGGTTTAGTGACACTTAGAACTGAGGTGAGCACTTCCAAACTCATGAGAAAACCTGGGTCACTTATTGCTTTAGATTAGGCTTGGCTGCTGACTCTTCACCTAACGTGTTTTGCAGTAATTATTCTTAATCATTATTTCATTATTTACCTACCTGATTAGCTGAATTATCCGGGGCATCAGCCGAGTCAGTGGTGACTTTCCTACACCAGATAGAGTGCGTACGTGAAGCGTTTTCTGGCGTTTTGTGGCCAAGGAGGAAATATGTAAAGAATGGAAAGGCACAAATCCCAAGCCTGCGTGAGTTCAAGAAATGACACACGCTATAGAAAAAAAGTACTACTTAAAAAGAAAGTTAAGTCTATCAATTATAATTTTCAGAAATTTGGAATTTGTGGTCAGAAAATATTATACGGATAACATGAATAGGCTACGGCCACGTGAGCCTACGTCATCAATGAATGTTTCTCAAAATAGATCACCTGCTCTTATTCAACTCAGCAGCTCCATTGTTCAGGTGCTGAACATACAATAGTTACTCGGCCACTCTACACTGTCAAGCACAAAACGGTCATTAAAGGTGGTAATATAGCGGCATAGGTCGACCTCACAGGTGCCATACGCGTCGCCTGCCACTCTCCCCGTCATAATACAGAATCATTACATACTCACCACTGTCACCAGACAAGTTCACTTGGTGCCTCTACAGTATATAGTGCTCCAATCACTGTGACTGCACCTTACACCTAAAATTAAGTAAATATGAGAGGCAAGAAGGAGAGAAGGCACACTTACGACTTTCGCGCTCTCTCTCTCTCTGCCAGAGCCATCCCAATCTCGTATGCCTCTTCTTCCTGTCTCCCGCTACAAACACCCCTCCGCCAGTTGACAGCTTGACATCGCAGTACTCTACACACAGTTTTATGAACCCATCATTTAACATCTTAATCAACTCAAAACAAAACCACTCAAACAAAACCAAAGGGGAAATAACTCGGTCACTCGGTGCCACTGAGCTCTCAACTCCACACACACACACACACACACACACACACACACACACACATTCGTAATCGTAATACTAATATACATATTCCTAGTATTTTCCTGTAACATTTATTTATTCATTACTATTTTTCTTTGCAAAAGGGGGGGGGGGGCCATGGCCCCATGGCCCCCCCACTCGGTACGCCACTGAGTATAACCATCGCCGCCACTTGACGGTGACTCAGATTCACCGGGCGGGGGAACAAAGGCACGGCACTGAGTTCTTGCTGCTCCACGTGGTGGTGGTTGTGTTATAATATCAACGGCGGACTGTATGGTGAAGACGGTGCTGTCTTGACGAGACGACCATGATGATGATTTCCGGTAGAGTAGGTCCAGTTTTTCATTCACCACTTCGCCATTTGATTCCGTTTTGTCGGGGAACTGAGCAGTCGGATTGCTCTACCTGTGGAACTAGTTTATATAATAGAGCTGGTGGAGGGGATGAACGGAGACAGCGTGTGTGTGTGTATGATTCAGCTCTTGGTCTGCTGCGGGTCAGACAGCCAGCCGCTCCCCTACGGAGGAGCACCGAGCTCGTAGTACCGATCTTTGGGTAGGACTGAGACCACTCACACACAACACACCGCCACAACGAGGTCACAACTCCTCCCCTGACGTCGCGTACCTACTCACTGCTAGGCGAACGGGGCCTACACGTGAAAGACCCAACATATCTTCACCCGGCCGGGGAATCGAACCCCGGTCCTTTTGGTTGTGAGCCAGACGCTCTATCCACCGAGCTACCGGTTGTGTGTGTGTGTGTGTGTGTGTGTGTGTGTGTCTCGGGGATGTGCGTCAGCAAGCACCTACATATAAGCGTCGGGCCTCCCTTGGAAATGTATAAACAAACAAACAAACAATTAAAAAGAAGCAAAGGTTGAGACAGAGAAACATTGTGTCCATTTTTGGTTAATTATTTTTATTAGTTTATTCGTCACTTGGGGAAAAAATATCATTACAATTACCTTGACCAACTTGCTTGCTATATTTTAGTTATTATTATTACTATTATTATTATTATTATTATTATTATTATTATTATTATTATTATTATTATTATTATTATTATCATTATTATTATTATTATTATTATTATTATTATTATTATTATTATTATTATTATTATTATTATTATTATTATTATTTGAAGCTCTAAATAATGTGAATATGTCTTGTTAGTAAAGAATATTTAACATAATTATTGATTGTTTTTAACCTTTATGTTTCTCTCTCTCTCTCTCTCTCTCTCTCTCTCTCTCTCTCTCTCTCTCTCTCTCTCTCTCTCTCTCTCTCTCTCTCTCTCTCTCTCGTTCACTTGGGAGTCAAAATCACGTCAAACCTCAAATTCTCACATCAATGCATCGATGCAGCAAATAAAGCGAACAGAAGGTTGGGCTTCATTAAAAGAAACTTTTTATTCAAGAATAAAGATGTAATACTCCCGCTCTACAATAGTTTAGTCAGACCCCACTTGGAATATGCGGTACAGTTTTGGTCTCCCCATCATGCAAAGGATATTGCTAAATTAGAAGGTGTTCAGCGTCGGGCAACGAAAATGATCCCTTCCTTGCGCAACAAATCCTACGAAGAAAGGCTTTCTACCCTTAACATGTTCTCTCTTGAGAAACGTCGCCTCAGAGGAAAACTGATCGAATGTTTGAAAATACTTAATGGTTTCACGAATGTAGACAGATCAACATTGTTTATGATCGATGACACTTTGCGCACGAGGAACAATGGCGTAAAACTCAGATGTAGACAAGTAAATTCAGACTGCACCAAATTTTTCTTCACCAACGTTGTAGTGCGAGAATGGAATAAGCTTCCACCATCAGTGGTCCAGTGTAACACGACTGACTCCTTCAAAAATAAGCTCGACCACCACTTCCTTGAACTTAATATCAACTAGAGTAGAATGCAACGTTTTGGAGCCTTCTGAGTAATGTAAAATCACTTAGGTTTAAGGACAGACTACCAAGTCTGGACCATGGGGTCTGTGTGGTCTGATTTTCCATGTAATTCTATGTAATTCTCTCTCTCTCTCTCTCTCTCTCTCTCTCTCTCTCTCTCTCTCTCTCTCTCTCTCTCTCTCTCTCTCTCTCTCTCTAGCTACTAGGCAGAAGGATAGATAAATGCATTTTCTTTACAGTCATTTTCAGTTTTGTAATTTTCGTCGTGCAAATCATGCGAGGCTGAACAGTAAGTAAGTTATTGTGGCGCCCGACACGGACTGACGCACTTATCATAACACTTCCCTTTTGACAAGCACAACAAAAATGGAAGGGAAGCAAAACACAGTGTGCGAGTGTTAGTGCAGGACCCACTTGGAAAAAAGTGGCATATTTAGGGAGTTCGTTTGCGCAACAATTCGTATACCTGAAACCTATTTTTTTACCTAGAGGGGACCCATGGGCATAGGAAACAGCCGGTTGTCACCCTGTGGAGGTGTGCATAACTATACTACGGCTGATTTTGTTGTCTTGGCCAGGCGGTCGATTCGCGATATTTCTCGATTCATATTTTCTACTCTAGAGAGACAATTATTTGATGTAGATAACTATATTTGGTACCAAATTGACCAGAATTACATACTGCATGCTACTATATATCAAAAATGACATTTACGGGCATTTTTTACGAACCAGGAAGAAAAAACTCAAAATTTTCACCCAAAAATCATTTTAGTTTCAGATTTCCGAAGACACAATTTCCTTCAGATCTCACCCAGTATCTTCTCTATGTGGTAGAAACATGCACTAAAATCATCCCCAGTTATTGCGCTTTAAAATAATACCAAACAAGTGTATCTCAACTCAATACAATGTGCACTAGCATGCAAATATGTAACATTACCCCCTAATTTTTAGACGATGACATGATATTTCTCGTATTGTAATATTTCTCCTAGCGGGAGTAATATCGGGTCCAGGTAGCTATATTTTGGTACCAAACGGACCAGAATCACCTTAATAATGAGAAAACTCATTACTGTTGCAAAACAAGTCTAATTTTTTTTTTTTACCCCAAAAATACTTGAATTTCAGATTTGGCGAGACAGAGAGTGCCAATATTGTTCCGCTCTGATCGCAAACATAGAGTACCTTCATATTGAAATGATGAACATGAATACTATGTAGCTGATGTGTTTCAAAAATAATTATTAATATTAATAAGGAACACAAAGATGAAACATAACAATGTAAACTTATCATTGCTATCTGATTCCAACATTGACGGAAATGTGCTAAATATAAAGATTCGCGTGTTAGTTTTTTTTATATCTGAAATATACAAAGCGCAGACAAATCCAGGTGGTAATTATATTTTTAGATGATAATCTAAATGCCTCTCTCGAAAATTTTCAAGGATATATCCTAATATGTTTTTTTTTTTTGTCTGTTTCAGTGTGTGGTGTGAATCCCATAGACCTCTTCTCTGCTTCATCTCCTGTGCTTGTGGGCTTTGAACATTTACACCTGCTCTAACATCTGCACTGTAGTCCTGTCTCCTACACCTAACAATGTCATCTGTGAAAGATGAAGAAGGGACACTAGAGCCCATAGTTGAAGTTCCTGCTAAGCGACTAAAAACACAGACAAACTGGTCCAAATGTCTCTTCTGCCAGAGCTCGACTGCAGAAGGCCTATCAAAAGCTACTTCCTTGGGTGTTGAGAAGGTATTTTCGTCCTTCCAAGAAAGGTCTCATTATGAAACAAATGACATGATGATAAGACTCAAACAAGATCTGATCTCTAAAACAAATTTGGAGGAAAAACACCCAACGTGGCACAAGGGATGCTACGCATCATTTACCAGCCGACTCAACATCGAAAAACTCCAAAAGCGACATGAACGTTCAGTTTGTAAACCGGATTGCGATGAGGGAGAAACAATCTCACTCTCGAAAACTATGACACGTGCTTTTGTTCCAAAAGTGGAATGGACACAGTGCATTTACTGTCAGAGCCGTAAACGGGACAAACTACATCAAGTCCAATCCGATGATGTTGCAGCTGTGATTCGGAAACACGCATCTTGTGATGAAACATTGAAATGTCGGATTGGCGAGAACGATATAATAGCCTATGAAGCACATTACCATCGAGTATGCAAAGACAACGCTGAAAAAAATCTATGTCGTTCTCAATCAGACAAGGAATCTACCAAACCTGACGCACCATTCACCAAGCTCACGAATATATTGGACAAAGGATTGCAACGTGGAAACATTTACAGCATGGATGCTGTGCACGAGAAGTACATTTCGCTTCAGAGACACGCTGGTATCGTCAATCCTTCCATTCAGGTCCGTACACTGAAGCAAAAACTCGAAAAACACTATGGCAGTCAAATTCTGTTCCGAAAACAACGCCAAATGAACCAACCACAGCTCCTGATTCCAGCAAAAACTACCACTGAAGATGTAGTGGCACTGTACAAATGCGTGATATAGAAATGTTTGTCATCAAAATTTACAACTCGGCATCCAAGGCAACTTCTGTCAATGACCTCCGGGTGGAAATGTTCCATCGAACAAACGACCCTGAAAAGCTTCCACCAACTAAAGACTCGCTGTCTCTCCATATTATGCGTAGTAACTACCAAGCATTGATTTGGTACAAGGCAGATGAACCAAAACCAGATATCCCACAACCTGAAGACTGTGGTTGGAAAGTTGACAGCACTGGATTATCTCTGCGCCCACAGCTCATGACACTTCCACCGGTTCCAACAGCCTGCATAGAACTTGTGACTTGCGGTTGCAAAACCACATGCTCCAGCCAACGATGTTCCTGTCGCAAACACAATATATCTTGCAGTGCAGCATGTTCCTGTCAAGAGAGTTGCTTGAACACTACTCAACCAGCGGAAGACAGTGGATCAGATGATGAGGACTAAATGTTCTTTAACATACGTGAATACAATTCATCCTGTATTTTGTTTTGCAAACTGAAATCTCGTACAAATGCAATACCTGTGGGAAAAAGCTAAAAAGTTTTGCGTTCGCCAAATTTTGAGTTCTCGATCATGCATGTATTCTCTTTTGCAAATTGCCGCAATTTCATACAAATGATACTTGTGGTAAAAGCTTCAGTGTTGAGTTATCCAAAAGTAGAGTTCTCGAGTTCTTATTCTGTGCATTGTGTGTAAAGGAAACATGTGTGACAGCTAATACATTTGAAGTTTTGTTGTATATATTGTCATGTCTAACGAAATATACTCTTGCGCATAAGATTCCATGCATTTTTTTTCTTGATACCTGTCCCGGTACATTATTTTGATGACAATATAGAAAACTTAATCTGACTCAAATGCAAATTTTCAGTTCAGTTTCGTTCACTTGCATTAATATAGTAGTTGATTTCTGCGATGCTTGGAGCATGTTACTAGTAGGTGGATATTTTTATGTATATTATGTGGATGTAAAGGACAAATATTCCTAAAGATTCGAAGCAATAAATTTCTTACCAAATCAGAAGCTCGAATGGGTTCGGTAAATATTTAACTTTTTTGCCTCAGAGCCAAAAACGTTTTCCTGATTGTCAACCGATGTATACTACAATTCGCACAATGTTATGCTGGTCAGTTTGGTACCAAATATAGCTACTTAGACCCGATATTACTCCTGCCAGGAGAAATATTACAATACGAGAAATATCACGTCATCGTCTAAAAAATTAGGGGGTAATGTTACATATTTGCATGCTAGTGCACATTGTATTGAGTTGAGATACACTTGTTTGGTATTATTTTAAAGCGCAATAACTGGGGATGATTTTAGTGCATGTTTCTACCACATAGAGAAGATACTGGATGAGATCTGAGGGAAAATGTGTCTTCGGAAATCTGAAACTAAAATGATTTTTGGGTGAAAATTTTGAGTTTTTTCCTCCTGGTTCGTACAAAGTGCCCGTAAATGTCATTTTTGATATATAGTAGCATGCAGCATGTAATTCTGGTCAATTTGGTACCAAATATAGTTATCTACATCAAATAGTTGTCTCTCTAGAGTAGAAAATATGAATCGAGAAATATCGCGATTCAACTGCCTGGCTGACACAATAAAATCAGTCATAGTATGGTTGTGCACACCTCCACAGGGTGACAACCGGCTGTTTCCAATGCCCATAGGTTCCCCCTAAGTGAAAAAATAGGTTTCAGGTATACGAATTATTGCGCAAACGAAAATCCAAAAATGGGCCCCTGGGTCCTGCACTATGTTGGAAAATCAGAGAAGAATCACTTTATTAATAAGAGAAGACAGCTATATAGGTGCGTAACATTGTCAGGAGGCGCCGTTGCAAAGAGCAGCCATCATCATCATCAGCAGCAGCCAAACGTAAACAAACCAAGCCTGACACTCGTGCTGGACGCCGCCCACGGGACCCCGCCACCCAGCGCCCTTTCCCTCCCACTGGTGACGTGCCCTTCTAGCTGCTGGCCCATCACTGCCCCTGAAGTAGATCCTGCCCTCCAAACCCCGCCCATGCCTGACCTCGCACACACCCACACCCCTCCACTGCACTCCACGCCTCCATCTTGCTTGCTTACTTACTTACTTGGTTGTGTTGTTTAGAGGCCTCACAGTCGTGGCTGCTGCTGCTCCCGGTCCTGCTCAACAGGGCGATTTGGTCCGGTATGGTGTTGGTAGTCCTACATCTTGAGGTGTAGCCCGGCACTGGGACTGTTTGTAGCAGCTTGTCCAGCCCATTCTTTAACCTGTTTACCGGGCAACCTGTTAGGTTTGGGACTTCCTTAGGCAGGCTGTTAAAGACTCGTGGCCCTTCATGGGACAAGCTGGAGGCCAGCAGGGTCCTGCCTCCACCTGCTGGGGCTCTTGTGGGGAGGGATCTTCTGCTGCACTTTCGTCCGGTCCGCTGATTGACGTGCTCTTGCACCATACTAGGCTCATTGCCAACCTACCTACATGAAAAAAGTTATCTTCAACAAAAAGTATTCAAGAATGCATTCACAAATACTCTTGTGAAGTATTCATATTTGTATTGAAATTATCAGTATTTAAGAGTATTCGTATAAATATGAAGTATTTGTATTCGAATACACAGTTCTTGTATTCACCATCCCTGTCTGCAATTCACTATTCCACTAATCGCTAATCTGCAAATTTTCCTGCTTCGCCGGTCAGCTATCGCAAATCCGCTAATGCTAACACTAATAATTTTTTTTAGTCCACTAATGAAGTCCGCTAACCATTTTTTAGTCCGCTAACCCTTTATTGGTAGTTGAAAACATAATTTCCGATAACATTACATTACAGTTTATATATTTATTTATTATATATATATTTTTATATATGAGAAGTTTTAAAAAAGCCAAACATAAAATCCTCCCTCTGGCCCAGCCTTCAAGAGGTGCATGTTTCCCTTGACAGCTTCTCAAAGTTATCATGACGGACCTTTGCAACAGGCCGCACCATTCAGCGTTACGCTGCCATGGACAACTAAAGCAGATCTCACTCTCGCACAGCCATGCAAAAGAGAGAGAGAGAGGTAGTGACCCTCTCTGAGGAGAGTGACGTGGCACCAACGTCGTCTGGTGGGGAATCCCTGCGTCGCGCTCAAGTTAGAATCGATAGACTATAGTGGACTTATTTTTAGTTGAGCTATGAGACAATGAATGTGGTTAGCAGCTGCCATATCCACTCCACCAGTTCATCATTGAAGAAAGGCTAGCCCAAGAATCTTGACATTTATCCTCCTTAACTACTTGGGTGTTATTCCAGAATTCAGATGTGGTTAGCTTAGATTAATTGGTCTTTTTTATTGACCTTTTCCGTTATTTTGAGCACTTTTTACCATTAAACATTTACTGGTCGGTTAGGTCAGGCTGTGGCACTGCTCTGTTGTTACTGGTGGGTGTACTTCTGGAGTTTGCCTGAAGGTGATAAGCCATGTTAATTATCACTATATATTGTTAATTTTAATGAGGACCAGGTGGCCCCATACTCTGCCTGCTAAATTTTTGGCTGGCCCCGGCCCGTGATTTCTTTAATTCTTTTTTTTTTTATAATATTGAAGCGAGGGCAGCCAGCCAAGTTAATACCTACAATATCAATTCTGTTTTGGTCCCTGAATGCAGTGCAGCAACAAGGGAGTTCTGGAAGACAGAAGGGGGGTTGGGTTGGTTTAAATTTATCCAGCATTTGGCGTGGGTGGCGGAAATTTGCAGCTTGGTACTACGGATGAAGCGGAAGTTGATTATTGTGTGATTTCCTGAACAAAACAGTGTCTCCATAATAACATCAACATTATAGTTTGTCCAGAAGTAATCAGGCACCATCTTTATGTTAGATTTTGATGTCTTTAAGATTTATCTCCAATTCTTTCTCTCCCTCTTTCCTCCAATGTTCTCTCCCTATCTCATTCTTCCCTTTCTCTCCCTATCTCACTCCTTCAATGTTCTCTCCCTTTCTCACTCCTCCCTTTCTCTCCCTATTTATTTCCTCCAATGTTCTCTCCCTATCTTTCCTCAAATTCTGGTGACAAAACAATTTTTTTTATTCATTCATATATTTGTTAGCTATTGGTATGTTTTTTTTAAATTACTCTTGACAAATATTCCTGGCAAGTTAAGTTTAATTTGTGCCCTGTTACAGGTCATCAGTGGATGGCAGACATGAGTGAAGCAGTCCTCTGGCCGCCACAGCAGGTTGGGGACCTGTAGCCCTTACACTGCTCCAATGGAACCAGACTTGTAAGTACCACGTCACGCTGACCTGTGGAGACTTTTGTTTGTTTTCAGTGTCGCTACAGTAATGCCTGGGTTTACGAGTGCCTTACTTTACCAGTGTTTTGATTCACAAGCAAAAAAAATCACTAAAAATGCCTTGGTTTATGATCGGTGACGGTGTGGAGCACCCTGTCTGTACACGTTGAGGACACAAGCCTTTGTTTGCTGCAAGGTGAGGGCGCTCACACTGCGTTGTGGTAGACTCACAGAGGCAGCGCCTGGTTGTGTTGGTGCCCCTGTGTGAAATCTTTGTGTTTTCAGCACTACTACAATGTGCATTCATTTTATATGGTTTGCAAGCAAAATTCCAGAAGGATTTAAGCTCATAAACCGAGGTATGACTGACACTATCAAGGAGACTGTCTGGCAGCACAGTAAACCCTCGATGAGACGGACTAATTGGGGGGAACTTGGTTCATTATTGCCGAGAGTCCGTTATGAGTGGCGGTTATTTTAAAATACTTATAATATTACCGGCGAACCTAATAAATGTAAGCATATAGTTTATATTACTGTGTGTGTTGTCAGCACATTGTCTGTATAGCTGCACAGCACACTTGGCGAGGCACTGAGGCTGCCAGGTTGGCAGTGGGCCGTATTGTTACGGATATGGATAAAATTTTACAAGTGCACCACTGGAAGACCAAACCGTTAGTTAGTTTGTGTTGTGAAATAACCTGCTAACTGTTTTTTATCACATAAAGGATTGATGACTTTCAATGCCTGCCGTGCTGCCGCAGCCACAAAACAGGTTCAGCTTGCTTACTGTTTCTACATTTCACTCAGTGCTCACAAAGAACAAAAGTGGACAAGATAGAACAAAATCAAGCAATTTTTTTCCTGCTGTGTATTCCCCAGGTGTGCATGCTCACCTGGTTTACTCCCCTGGTGGGCTTCCCAACCCCACAGTCCCCATGGTGAGGAGGGGAAGCCGCACTCTGCTGATGGTCTCAGTACATAATTACATAGACAAAAACAAATACTGATGAAAGAGCTGGATAGTGCATCCTATGCAGTCAACTTATAATCATGATTAGATCAAGAGCTACAGTCCATTTAGTGACATATACTGAACAGTGCATGTACTGAACAGCAGAGTGACTTACAGGAGGTATTTCTGGTAGTAAACAACCCCCGCCATGTTTGCTGTTTATTTCCACCACGCCAAAGCCAATCAATTCAAACTAACCAAACCTAACTTGGCTCCCAGCGACCCCCACAAGCTGTGTCAGCACCGACACTCACAAACGCTTGGCTATTTCCCATTACATTTACGTCCTGGATTGATGCGTGACATTTTTTGTGGTGTGAATACGTTCTCCATTTGAATGTGAACCACAAGCAGGGAAATATTTCACGGGTGGGCTGGAAAGACTACAGTAACCCAAGGATTGGTCAGCAGAGGAGAGCAAGCTGGCAAGCAGTTGTACTTACCAGTTCGTCCAGAAATTATTCTTGGTGGATCCCCGTGGATTTCTGACCCTCTGACCTTGTCCGTTATGTCCGGAACTGTTGTAGGCAGGTCTGTTATATCCAGGGTTTTACTGCATCTTATGTATTAGCAAGTTGTGATTATTTTGTGACATAGCTGTGTCAGTGGTGTGTTGTTTCCTAGTGTTACATGTAGTGTGTTGCTTCAAGCTGTTTGGAACACAGTGGACCCAGGAGCCTGCAACTTGCTCAAATTATTGTTGCTTCTCTCTGATTTCAGGAACGGTGCCAGGGAGACCAACGCTGTGTGAGTGTCCCAGTGGCTTACTGTGCTGCGCCAAGGTGTTGACAAGTAACGTGGAGGTTGAGGTGAGTGAGTGTTATATCACTGTTATAATTGAGTGGGTTGGCAGAGGCTGGGTTAATACACCACTCTTAGAGGCCTCAAGATGGAGATAAATAAAATGGATTACACACACAGGAAGGTTGAAGGGATTGTTATTACTGTCATGGATTACAGAGAGACACTACTGTTCATGGGAAGGGAAGGGAAGGAGGAAGGGAAGGAGCGAACGACTAAAAAGTGAAGAGAAGAGATAGAGGAAGAGGAAAGGAAGGGAAGGAAAAGAAGGAACAAGCAAAAAGTGAAGGAAAGGAAATGGAAGGAAAAAAAAGGAAGGAGTGAACAACCAAAATGTGAAAGGAAGAGAAAAAGTAGAGGGAAGGGAAGGGGAGGAAAGAGTGGAGGTAGAAGGGAAGGAATACCAATGCTGATTTAGTTAATTAATAAACAAACAAACACATTGAAATGAATCAAACTAACACACACACACACACACACACACACACACACACACACACACACACAGGTGGTTCAAGTCTGGCCATGTCAAGGAACACATCTGCCTGGCCACGCACCAGCTGAAAGCACAGGAAGTCTGCAATAGGCCTATGGTAGGTCTTGTCAAGGCAGCTCCTGTCAACTAACCCCTCCCAACATCACTGTCCATTCCACTCATCCACCACTCTGTTAGTATTGGCACTCACTCACCACATGACTGCCAGGCCTGTTCCACTCATCCACCACTCTGTTAGTATTGGCACTCACTCACCACATGACTGCCAGGCCTGTTCCACTCATCCACCACTCTGTTAGTATTGGCACTCACTCACCACATGACTGCCAGGCCTGTTCCACTCATCCACCAGTCTGTTAGTATTGGCACTCACTCACCACATAACTGCCAGGCCTGTTCCACTCATCCACCACTCTGTTAGTATTGGCACTCACTCACCACATGACTGCCAGGCCTGTTCCACTCATCCACCACCCTGTTAGTATTGGCACTCACTCACCACATGACTGCCAGGCCTGTTCCACTCATCCACCACTCTGTTAGTATTGGCACTCACTCGCCACATGACTGCCAGGCCAGGATAAATGGCAGATGGAGTTCAATGTAGGGAAGTGCAGTATTCTGAGTGTAGGTAGGAACAACCCCTCACATAACTATTGCTTAAATGACACTCTCATAAGTAGGTCTGGGTGCGAGAGGGATTTAGGGGTCTTAGTGAGCTCTGATCTCCGTCCAAGGGCACAATGCATTCAAGCTAGAAATCGAGCTAATAGGGTACTGGGATTTATTTCAAGGAGCGTAAGCAACAGAAGCCCCGAAGTCTTCCTCAAACTATATTTAGAATTAGTTAGACCTCATCTTGACTATGCGGTTCAGTTCTGGTCACCCTACTATAGAATGGATATCAAAATGTTAGAATCGGTGCAGAGGAGGATGACTAAGATGATTCAGGGGTTGAGAAACTTGCCATACGAGGAAAGACTCAAACAGTTAAACTTGCATTCTCTAGAAAGGCGAAGGGTGCGTGGAGACATGATCGAGGTTTATAAATGGATGAAGGGCTTTAATAAGGGAGACATTCATAAGGTTTTGTTGGTAAGAGAACCGGGTAGGACACGAAGTAACGGGTTTAAACTGGATAAATTCAGATTCAACAGGGACATAGGCAAAAATTGGTTTACTAACAGGGTGGTGGATGAGTGGAATAGGCTTAGCAGTCATGTGGTGAGTGCCAATACAATTGTCACATTCAAAAATAGACTAGATAAATTCATGGACAGCGATATTAGGTGGGGTTAGATACACGGGAGCTTAGGGTCAAAGGAGCTGCCTCGTACAGGCCTACCGGCCTCTTGCAGACTCCTGCGTTCTTATATGTTCTTATATGTTCTTATATGTTCCACTCATCCACCACTCTGTTAGTATTGGCACTCACTCGCCACATGACTGCCAGGCCTGTTCCACTCATCCACCAGTCTGTTGGTATTGGCACTCACTCACCACATGACTGCCAGGCCTGTTCCACTCATCTACCACTCTGTTAGTAAACCAATTCTTGCCTGTGTCCTTGTTGAATCTGAATGTATCCAGTTTAAACCCATTACTACATGTCCTGCCCAGTTCTCTAACCATAACAATTAGCTTAACATCGGTTATAGGGAAGATGCTGGAGTCCATAATAGCCAGGAACATTCGGGAGCATTTAGAGAAACATAGCTTAATTCACGACTCGCAGCATGGGTTCACAAAAGGTAGGTCATGCCTCACCAATCTCTTGTCCTTCTACAATAAAGTATTTGAGGCGGTTGACAGAGATGAAAATTATGATGTAATCTATCTTGATTTTAGTAAAGCGTTTGACAAAGTTCCTCACCAACGACTGTTGCTTAAATTACAGGCTCACGGAGTAGAGGGTAAAGTTTTGAACTGGGTCAAGGCGTGGCTTAGCAATAGGAAGCAAAGAGTGCAAATCAATGGTAAAAGATCTGACTGGGGATGTGTTACGAGTGGGGTCCCACAAGGTTCGGTATTAGGTCCACTTTTGTTTATTATTTATATCAATGACTTAGACACAGGAATTAGTAGTGATGTTAGTAAATTTGCAGATGATACCAAGATCGGTAGAGTAATTGAGTCGGATCAGGACGCTAGTATTCTCCAAGGTGAACTCAACAGATTATATGACTGGGCGGATAAATGGCAGATGGAGTTCAATGTAGGAAGTGCAGTATTCTGAGTGTAGGTAGGAACAACCCCTCACATAACTATTGCTTAAATGACACTCTCATAAGTAGGTCTGAGGGATTTAGGGGTCTTAGTGAGCTCTGATCTCCGTCCAAGGGCACAATGCATTCAAGCTAGAAATCGAGCTAATAGGGTACTGGGATTTATTTCAAGGGCGTAAGCAACAGAAGCCCCAGTCTTCCTAAAACTATATTTAGAATTAGTTAGACCTCATCTTGACTATGCGGTTCAGTTCTGGTCACCCTACTATAGAATGGATATCAAAATGTTAGAATCGGTGCAGAGGAGGATGACTAAGATGATTCAGGGGTTGAGAAACTTGCCATACGAGGAAAGACTCAAACAGTTAAACTTGCATTCTCTAGAAAGGCGAAGGGTGCGTGGAGACATGATCGAGGTTTATAAATGGATGAAGGGCTTTAATAAGGGAGACATTCATAAGGTTTTGTTGGTAAGAGAACTGGGTAGGACACGAAGTAACGGGTTTAAACTGGATAAATTCAGATTCAACAGGGACATAGGCAAAAATTGGTTTACTAACAGGGTGGTGGATGAGTGGAATAGGCTTAGCAGTCATGTGGTGAGTGCCAATACAATTGTCACATTCAAAAATAGACTAGATAAATTCATGGACAGCGATATTAGGTGGGGTTAGATACACGGGAGCTTAGGGTCAAAGGAGCTGCCTCGTACAGGCCTACCGGCCTCTTGCAGACTCCTGCGTTCTTATGTTCTTATAATAATCTTATTAATATCCCCCTTACTAAAGCCCTTCATAGTGTTATAAGATACACAACACTTCATTACAGCCGCTGGACCCACCACCCATCGGCAAGTGTTCCAGGAGGCAAGAAGGAGTGACTCTACGCCATGGAACTTTGACAGACCTCCTCCTCCTGCCTTCAAGTCTGGCTAAGTAAGTGTGTGTGTGTGTGTGTGTGTGTGTGTGTGTGTGTGTGTGTGTGTGTTTCTAAAGGAGTGACTAAAGACTCTCTCTCTCTCTCTCTCTCTCTCTCTCTCTCTCTCTCTCTCTCTCTCTCTCTTATTGTTATTCACACAGGTACGAACGACGTCACCACGACCCGGTCTGAGGAACTGCTGGACAAGTACCGTAGGCTCATCCAGCAGTATAAGTCTAAATTCCCTAACATTTTGATTTCAGGAGTTCTACCACGGACTTGGGCGGAGAGCGACTTCTTCAGTAAGGCCTTCAGCCTAAGCAACTGCTTACGGACACTTTGCAGAGAGCTTGACGTGGAGTTCTTCAACGCATGGGACAATTTCTATGGACAAACTGAACTCTTCCACAGGGACGGATTACACCTGTCTCCCATCGGGGCAGCCAGATTCGGAAGGCTCCTCAACGACGCAGTACATGACACCCGATCAAAAAACGACCCTCAGCCACGTCCCTCCACCCCGCCCGTGTAAATAGACGCCGTGCATCGCAACAAACCCGTAACCGTGATCTCGCAAGTACCTCCACCTCTATTACCAAGCCTCTTGATAACTTAAAAATCCTTAGTTTCAATGCGCGTAGCCTAAGAAACAAATTTGATGAACTGAGATGTCTTGCTCTAACAGAAAATTTTGACATGATTGCTATAACCGAAACATTTATCGACACCACAAATATTGATTTAAGTTCCGAATACAACATAGATGGCTACAGACTCTTCAACAAAGATCGTGTAAACCGTAGAGGCGGTGGCGTCGCCCTTTATGTCAAAAGCTATTTGCAACCCACTGACAAAACACCGGGAAACAGTAACGTTGAACATTTGTGCGTGCGAGTAAACATTGCAAAAGTCAATTTAAATATATCTGTCTCCTACAGACCTCCCAGGCAATCACTCGATGACGACCTTGAAATGTACAGTGTCTTAAGGCAGTCACTTAATAACAATGACTCACTGATATTAGGAGACTTTAACCTCTCCCATAACGACTGGGCAACACTGTCAGGTACAGAAGGCAAGTCACATAGAATGATCGAATTTCTAGAAGAAAATTATCTAAGCCAAATGGTTTCTGAACCAACTTGACAAAATAATATACTCGACCTTGTTATAACGACCCAAGATAACCTAGTCAGTAATGTCACGGTAGGAGAACACCTCGGTTCTTGCGATCATAAATTAGTGTGCGTCGACATTAGAGCTCAATCATCAGTGACTGAAAATAAAGTAAAGGTGCCCAATTTCAAAAGAGCTAACTTCGTAGAAATCCGACAAAAACTAACAGAAATACAACTATCAGATGACGGCAATGTAGAGGACACCTGGCTAAGCTTTAAAAATCACTTACTCACTCAGCAGAACACATTCGTCCCCTTGTGTGAGAAGCGAATTAACACTAATAAAAGCCCACCGTGGTTTAATAGTGAAATTAAACAATCAGTCAATGAGAGAAAATTGTTTTACAGGTTAAAGAAAGAACAAAGCACGCCCGAAAATATTAGACTTTATAATGATGCCAGGCGACGAGTAAAAAGACTAGTAGGTCAGGCAAAGCGTAGATATGAAGAAAATATTGCAGCCAACTGTAAAAATAATCCAAAATCTTTCTTCAGTTACATATACAACAGAAAGGCGATCAAAAGTGGTATTGGACCTTTAACAAACAGCGACGGTGCACTAGTGACTGACAGCCAACACATTGCAAACCTCTTAAACAATTACTTTTCCTCGGTGTTTAATACTAACAGTCTTCCTCCCCCTACCACCAACACCAGTACTATTGTAAATCTCGAGCATGCATTGCCTAATTTTGAAATAACAACCGATGAAGTCCTTAAAGCTCTCCATTCACTTAAAACAAATAAAAGTCCCAGACCCGACAAAGTATATCCTATACTGCTTAAAGAAACAAAGAGCGAAATACTCTCCTCCCTCACTACCGTATTCAATATGTCCTTGCGACAAGGCATCGTCCCTTCGGATTGGAAAAAGGCTAACGTGACACCGATTTTTAAGAAAGGAGTAAAAAAAATACCAGGTAATTACAGACCCATTAGTCTAACTTCAATTGTAGGTAAGCTACTCGAGAGCATAATTAGAGACAAAATTGTGAGTTACCTTGAAAGCCACTCATTAATTGGGGATTCACAACATGGCTTCCGTAACAAAAGATCCTGCCTGTCAAACCTATTGACCTTTTATAACGACCTCTTCTCAGTTTATGACGTAACCAAATCAGTGGACGTAGTCTATCTTGATTTCCAGAAAGCATTTGATAAAGTCCCACATGATAAATTACTTTATAAATTAAAGCAAATAGGCATTGACGGTCAAGTAAACCAATGGATCGCGAATTGGTTGAGCAACAGACAACAAAGAGTGGTGATTGACGGATTTAACTCAGAGTGGGCGCCGGTCACTAGTGGCGTCCCTCAGGGCTCGGTTCTTGGCCCAGTGCTCTTCATTATATACATCAACGACGTGGATGTTGGACTCAATAATCACATTAGTAAATTTGCAGACGACACAAAGATTGGTAACTCGGTTCTCACTGATGAGGACAGGCAAAGCCTCCAAGAGGATTTGCACAAAATTTCAGCTTGGTCGGAACGTAGGAAAGTGCCAGGTACTTCAAGTTGGAACAAAAAATAAGAAGTTTGATTATGAAATGCGCGGCGTAAAACTCACAAGCGTTCAATGCATTAAGGACCTGGGGGCCAAAATCGCGTCAAACCTCAAATTCTCACATCAATGCATCGATGCAGCAAATAAAGTGAACAGAATGTTGGGCTTCATTAAAATAAAATTTTTATTCAAGAATAAAGATGTAATACTTTCGCCCTACAATAGTTTATCCTTGGAATATGCGGTACAGTTTTGGTCTCCCCACCATGCAAAGGACATTGCTAAACTAGAAGGTGTTCAGCGTCGGGCAACGAAAATGATCCCTTCCTTGCGCAACAAATGCTACGAAGAAAGGCTTTCCACCCTTAACATGTTCTCTCTTGAGAAACGTCGCCTCCGAGGAAAACTGATCGAATGTTTTAAAATACTTAATGGTTTCACGAATTTAGACAGAACAAAATTGTTTATGATTGATGACACTTTGCGAACGAGGAACAATTTTGTAACACGATTGACTCCTTTAAAAACAAGCTCGACCGTCACTTCCTTGAACTTAATATTAACTAGAGTAGAAAAACAACGTTTTGGAGCCATCTGATTAGTGTAGAATCACTTAGGTTTAAGGACAGATCACCTAGTCTGGACCATGGGGTCTGTGTGGTCTGATTTTCTATGTAATTCTCTCTCTCTCTCTCTCTCTCTCTCTCTCTCTCTCTCTCTCTCTCTCTCTCTCTCTCTCTCTCTCTCTCTCTCTCTCTCTCTCTCTCTCTCTCTCTCTCTCTCTCTCTCTCTCTCTCTCTCTCTCTCTCTCTCTCTCTCAACTATTACTCCTCTTCCTCCTCCTCTTCCTACTACTACTACTACTACTACCACTACTACTACTACTACCACTACTAGGAAAATTCAAATCAGGCTCTTCTTTTTTCTCATACAACTGCTACTTTTTCAGCTTTAACTCAACGGCTACTCCACTTAGAGTAACCCCCTTTTACCCACACCTGGCCACACCCTTGCCCTAACACCACACCAAGTTATAGTCTCCTAACTTGTAGACTTTTAGCAGGAGAAGCAAAAAAGTAGATATATATTACTAGGAAAATTCAAATCAGGATCTTCTTTTTTCTCATACAACTGCTACTTTTTCAACTATAACTCAACTGCTACTCCACCGCCAGTAACCCCCTTTTACCCACACCTGGCCGCACCCTTGTCCTAACACCACACCAAATTATAGTCTCCTTAATTGTATAGTTTTAGCAGAAGCAGCAAAAAGGTCAACATATATCACTCAAAAAAGTAAAATCCCACCAAATTTTTTCATCACGATCTCTAACATAAACCATTTGAACACCACCACTACTACTACTACACTCCCATTGACCACCCTTCCTCCTCCTCTCTTTCTCTTCCTCCTCTGCCTCCTCCTTCCCTCCAGGACTTACCAGCCCTGCATCGTGCCATCTCCCAAGTGGTGCCTTTCCTTTGTTTATTATAAATGTTAGGAAATGTTACACTCATTGAGGAATGTACTGTTACAAATGATATTATATGAATATAATACAGGAATAATACCAAACATATAAAAATATACCTCCCCAAAAGCTAGGCCACTGCACAAGATGAACATGTGTTAGGCATTGCAGTAAAGAACATAGGATGCATTAGGCCATTCATTGCCTCCCTACAAAAGAGCAACATATAAAAACATGTGCTAGGCATTGCAGTAAAGAACATAGGATGCATTAGGCCATTCATTGCATCCCTACAAAAGAGCAACTTATAAAAACATGTGTTAGGCATTGCAGTAAAGAACATAGGATACATTAGGCCATTCATTGCATCCCTACAAGAGAGCAACTTATAAAAACATGTGTTAGGCATTGCAGTAAAGAACATAGGATGCATTAGGCCATTCATTGCATCCCTACAAAAGAGCAACGTATAAAAAGAGAAACCAGTAAGACAGTTGTTGTTGTTGGTGCGGTGAATGTGGACCTCTGGTAACACAGTGAGCCCCTTCATGTGTGTGTGTGTGTGTGTGTGTGTGTGTGTGAGGTGATCCCTCATGGTCACAGTGTCACTGCCTTCAAAACTCCTGCCTTCTGGCTTTTTTAGTAGCAAAGCCGTCGATGACATGGTCGTGTGATGGCAGCTGTTTGCCAATCTCCTGATTGATGCTGATTATTGCAAGTCCACTGAGGCCATCTTGTCCCATGGGTGGCAGGACTTTATGAGCTTTAGCTCTGAAAAGCTCCTCTCTGTTGAGACCACAGTCACTGGGAGAGTGCCGGCAGTCTGTAGAGCAATCCACAGATTGCCGTAAAGTTCTTTCAGCTGATTTTTGTGGATGTTGGAGAGAAACCCCAATGCAGTCAAGTCATCCGAAGGCACGGGCGACAAGTTGTTGATTTCAAGAGCCCGTGCCTTTCCATTAATGTGGTTTTTATTCCCAGTGCTTAGAGTGGTAGAGAGCTGCTCGTGGCATTGCTTGGACAACGCCTCACCAGCCAGTCTTATAAAGTTGAGCAGCAGCACTCCAAATTTGTCTCTGATTTCTGCCAGTGTTTGAAAGCTTTCCTTTAATGAGTCAATGGTGGTGTCCACAACCATGTTAAAGAATTAAGTTGGTAACCTCTTGATAGCCTGGGGCTTCATAGGCAAAGTGTTTCTCTGTGCCTCTTAAGCACAGCATTCATCTGGTCACATACAGCAGCAAAGCTCTGTATCTTCTCACTGAGGTTGTTGCCTTCATGAGGAGGTCAAGTGCTACATCAAGCTGCCTTGTGGCAGGAGCCTGCTCCTTGCTTGGCCCCATTGTCATACGACTGTCCTCTGCAGTTGTCAGAAGGAATACTCAGGCCTGTTCTGAATCAAAGATGATAAACAAAGACCTGTGTTGTTTGGGAAGCCACAGGAAATGCTAGAAAGTGTTCCTTGAGTTCCAGCGCTTCATCAGTGTTGACGGTCCTTGTGACAACCAACATCTGGCTTGCGTCAGTAGTACCATGACTCAACAATACTTGGACCGTTTAATCTCAGCCACCACGGAGTCCAACATTTTCCTAGTGATTGAAGCAGTCAGCCCATTTTGTATCACATTTCCAAGGTAGCCGCAATGATAATAATAAAAAATAATAACAATGGCTGCTTGGGGGGCCTATGCAACTGTTTGCACATAACAAGAAACACCCCTGAGTCTAGGCCATCTTGAGACACATGACAGCCACGGTATAAATCAACACAGAATGATGTGTTGTATAGAAAGTCTCTTTAGCAAGGCAGCATGTACGTATGAGTTTTGTGAGTCAACAAGACCTGTAGTGAGTGTTTTGTTAGGACAAGTACAGCCAGCACCTTAGATCATGACACTCAGAGTGTGTTTGGACGAGAAATAGAAGAATTGACAGCTGCAGTGCCCTCTGTAGAATAGATCATAATGAAGAACCCAAACTTGGCAATAGATTTAACACATTGCAATTATCAGCTGTAGAAAACCTTCATACAATAGACTGATAGATACATAGATTGTTACATGCTTTATTCAACAACTTCATGGCTTGCAGTAATAGATAGGACATCCGACATAGATATTATTATTATTACCAATTATTTATTTATTTATTTTTTCAGCATACAAGGACATTGAGGAAGAGGAGGAAGAAGAAGGAGAGGAGGAGGAGGAGGAGGAGGAGGAGGAGGATAAATAATTAGTGAGAACAAAATATCAATGAAAAATAAGAAAATGAGAGAAAAAAGTGAGAAAATGAAAGATAGTGAAAAGTGAGATAGTGAGGAAAAATATTTACTACTGAAAAAAAGAAAGAGAGAGAGAGAGATACAGAATAAAGTGAGAAAGTGACTGGATTACTACTACTACTACTACTACTACTATTACTACTACTACTACTACTATTACTACTACTACTATCACTACTACTACTACTATTACTACTACTACTATCACTACTACTACTACTACTACTACTACTACTACTACTACTACTACTACTACTATCACTACTACTACTACTACTACTACTTTTTTTTTTTTTACGGGCCTCCATCTATTAGAGTTGCGTTGTGAGCGGTATATTCTCTCATATCCTTTCACAAAGCAATTCATTGGCCCCACCCCGCCAATGACTGTGGCCGACAACCATCCTTATTTAATATTACAAACTTTACTAAACATATTATTTTTAAGCTAACAGAGCTTGTGGTTGATACGACTATCAACCACCGTCGCCTCAAAGTCCAGGTCAGCAATGCGGGTGGTTTTGGGTGCAGGTGACCTGGTTCCTCTCAGGCAGACCAAGGCTGACCTCAGGAGGGAGAAGGAGAGCCTGCATCTCATCCAGGCGACCACACTGCTTCTTGGCTGCTACTACTACTACTACTACTACTACCACCACCACCACCACCACCACTACTACTACTACTACTACTACTACTACTACTACTACTACTACTACTACTACTACTATTACTACTACTATTACTACTACTACTACTACTACTACTACTACTACTACTACTACTAACTCTTCCTCCAACCTGCAGGATGTGTGAAGAAGAAGAGGAAGAAGAGGAAGGCTCAGGAGGAAGGAAAGTCCCTCACTGCATTGAGACTCAAGGTAATATTGATTAATTTCTCATTTCTTCCCAATGTTTTTTTTTGTGTGTGTTTATTTGTTTGTTCCTTCCTTCCTTCCTTTGCATACATGTAGGAGGGGCAGGAAGGAGGGAAGAGAGGGAAGGAGAGAATGAAGGAACAAAGGAGGGAAGGACACAGATAGATTTGTAGGGATCTCTCTCTCTCTCTCTCTCTCTCTCTCTCTCTCTCTCTCTCTCTCTCTCTCTCTCTCTCTCTCTCTTGATAATAGATAGATAGATAGATTTGTTTTGTGTGTATTTTTGTCTCCTGGTAGATAGATCCCTAAGACACACTTGCTGGTCAGTAAGTAACATTATGGAAAACTAAACTAAAAAGACCCTTAAAACAGCATGATAAGACGTGACCTTTCTTGCCTTATAGTGCAGCAAGTGGTTGTTGTTGTTGTGTTCCAGTGAGGGACTCCTGGAGTGTACAGACAGACCTTTCTTGCCTTATAGTGCAGCAAGTGGTTGTTGTTGTGTTCCAGTGAGGGACTCCTGGAGTGTACAGACAGACCTTTCTTGCCTTATAGTGCAGCAAGTGGTTGTTGTTGTGTTCCAGTGAGGGACTCCTGGAGTGCACAGAGAGGAAGGAATAATGGTGTCTTCACCAGAGAGTGCTAAAGGGAGGGGTTGGGTAAAGCTTTATTATATACAGAGTGATTTACCAAGATAACCTGGTGTTTGGCAGTAGGAGGGAGTTGCTTTAGAGCAGTGGCAAGCAGGGATGTAAGGTCACCATGCATTGTTTGGCTGGCAATGGCTAACTGAGGGTAACAATAATTTAGTGAGCTTGTGCCTTACTGAAAAACTGTTCTTGCCCAAGAAGAACAATAAAGTGCAGCTGTTTTAGTGTGGGATGTGTCTCCTGAGGAGTCAATAATAGGGCTTGCAGACAGTACATTTCCAGCCGTGTTTGGTGCGCCCACAAAAAGAGCTTCCACAATGATAAAAAATGCAGGTCACTCTTACACAAACTGTACCTAATGAAGGATTTCCCTTACCTGAAAGCATCTTATAGTAGGTCATCTTTACATAAACTTATTACAAATACATCACCATCATCATCGTTTGACGTCCATTTCTTCCTTGTGGTGGACGGGGTATGAGCCTCCTCCTCCACTGTCCATTTCCTCCATGATATTCAGCCTCCTCATATCTTCCTCCACCTTGGCCTTCTCTTTTGCCTCAAGGTTCAGTTCAGGATGTGTTCTTCTCCTCACAAACCACCTTAATCTGGCCTTACTCCTCCAGGCCACTCCTCCCTACCACTTCTTCATTTGAGATTCCAGCCTGCAATGTGATTGCCATCAAGTATCTCAGCATTCTCACACCACACTAGTGCCTCCAGCTGTTTCCTGCCAGCCCAGGTCTCTGCCCCGCACACACACACACACACACACACACACACACACACGCACACACACACACACCTGTGCTGCCAGGCGGGATATTCTGGTTCACTAGTAAGCCTGCCAGTTCCCTGCACTCTTCCAAGCACAAGCTGTCCTGCCTCTCACTGCTGCCAGGCAGGATATTCTGGTTGACTAGTAAACCTGCCAGTTCCCTGCACTCTTCCAAGCACAAGCTGTCCTGCTTCTCACTGCTGCCAGGTGGGATATTCTGGTTGACTAGTAAACCTGCCAGTTCCCTGCACTCTTCCAAGCACAAGCTGTCCTGCCTCTCACTGCTGCCAGGTGGGATATTCTGGTTGACTAGTAAACCTGCCAGTTCCCTGCACTCTTCCAAGCACAAGCTGTCCTGCCTCTCACTGCTGCCAGGCGGGATATTCTGGTTGACTAGTAAACCTGCCAGTTCCCTGCACTCTTCCAAGCACAAGCTGTCCTGCTTCTCACTGCTGCCAGGTGGGATATTCTGGTTGACTAGTAAACCTGCCAGTTCCCTGCACTCTTCCAAGCACAAGCTGTCCTGCCTCTCACTGCTGCCAGGTGGGATATTCTGGTTGACTAGTAAACCTGCCAGTTCCCTGCACTCTTCCAAGCACAAGCTGTCCTGCCTCTCACTGCTGCCAGGTGGGATATTCTGGTTCACTAGTAAACCTGCCAGTTCCCTGCACTCTTCCAAGCACAAGCTGTCCTGCTTCTCACTGCTCCTCCGTATAACATCCCCAGGTGTCCACTACAGGGCGTCACCATCCACACTTCCGCCTCTGTCC
Organism: Eriocheir sinensis; assembly: GCF_024679095.1. NCBI lineage: Eukaryota > Metazoa > Arthropoda > Malacostraca > Decapoda > Varunidae > Eriocheir > Eriocheir sinensis. Next base: position 49,553 of record NW_026110848.1, read on the forward strand.
TCCAACACAAGGGAAGGCTGCACCAGCTCCATGCACGTCTCCTACACCCGAACACCTCCCATGACACCACCTCCTGCACACTCCCTCTTCACGGATATCTCCCGCCACTCTCCATTCCTATCATCGCCACGACCTTTGTCTTTTTCACCCTCAGCCCTCTTCCCCGCCCTAAACTCCTCTTCCCATTAACACCAGGTCATACAACAGCTCCCTCTCTTCTTGTGTTAGAATGTTGTGTTTGTAACAGATGTGGATTCTGAGATATTGGCAGTTGAATTTAGAGCTAGAGTTAAATTGAGGTCATTTTTGGCATGATTTTTAAGTTGAAAGTAATTAAACCCTCCTGAACTATAAGGTTATGAGCACTGCCAGTTACAGGCGTTGTAGGTGAGTGTTAGGAGCATCTTGTGTCAGAATATTGTGTTCCTGACTGTTGTAGATTCTGAGATATTGGCAGTTATTAGAGTTGTAGTAGTCATTGAATTTTGGATATTTTTGTGTTGGAAAGTTTTTAGCTAAGTACAGATATTTCATGAACTATAAGGTTATGAGCACTGCCAGTTATAGGTGTTGTAGGTGAGTGTTAGGAGCATCTTGTGTTGGAATCTTGTGTTCCTAACTCTTGTGCTTACCGAGATATTGGCACTTGAAGTTGACACACACACACACACACACACACACACACTAACTCTGCGATGGTTCTTGCAGGGAAGGAGCCGAGATGAGACCAGACTCAGCCCTCCAGTGAGCCCAGGTGACCACCAGGGGGACACCCACGCACCTCATGGCTTAGGGGAAAATGCATGAAGGTGGTGGGTGAGTGAAGCAACGCACCCCCTGTGTATGCTCAGGTCCCAGGCTACGTCAGGTCAGGGGCTGCCTCAAGAACAGGTCATTTATCTCCACACTTTCCTCCATTTTTCTCCTGTTTTCTCTACCTCTTCCTCTTTTCCTCCTATGCCCAAAAATTGCTTAATCTTTCCTCTTCCTCCTCCTGTCTTCCGCTTCTTCCTCCTCCTCTTCGTTCCTCTCCTATCTCCACTTTTATCAAGGTCTGTGTATTTCTCCAGCGTAATTTTGGTGGTTTCATTCATTTCCTCCTCCAAGTTCACGTCCTTTTTTTCCCTTTTCCTTCCTCTCTTCCTCCTTTCCTCCTTTCCTCCTCTTCCAAAAAATAGGTTCATATTTCCTCTTCCTCCTCCTGTCTTCCTCTTCCTCCTCCTCCTCTTCGTTTCCCTGTTATCTCCACTTTTATCAAGGTCTGTGTATTTCTCTGGCATAATTTTGGTGGTTTCATTCATTTCCTCCTCGAAGTTCAAGTCCATTTTCCTCCACTTTCCACAACCTCTTCCTCCTTTTCTCCTACACCAAAAAATAGCTTACTTTCCTTTTCCTCCTCCTCCTTTTCATTCCTCTCCTATCTCCACTTTTATTAAGGTCTGTGTATTTCTCCAGTGTAACTTTAGTGGTTTTGTTCATTTCCTCCTCCAAGTTCAACTCCATTTCTCTCCCTTTTCCTTCCTGTCTTCCTCCTTTCCTCCTATGCCAAAAAATAGCTTAATCTTTCCTCTTCCTCATCGTTTCCTTGTTATCTCCACTTTTATCAAGGTCTGCCTCTGTGTAAACTTTGCAGAATGGACGAAAAAAACACCAGAAATTGCTTGTTTATTTATTGAGCAAACTGACACTTCTTGCAGAGAGAGAGAGAGAGAGAGAGAGAGGGGGTCCTTATGTCTGTCTGGGGGCATGTGTCTGGGGGGTTGTCACACTGTGGGGGGACACCCTGTGGGGCTGGGGTTGTCAGTTGAGAGAGAGAGAGAGAGAGAGAGAGAGAGAGAGAGAGAGAGAGAGAGAGAGAGAGAGAGAGAGAGAGAGAGAGAGAGAGAGAGAGAGAGAGAGAGAGAGAGACACACACACACACACACACACACACACACACACACACACACACACACACACACACACACACACACACACACACATTTTTGGCACTAAACTCTGCCAGACTCTTGCAGGGAGGGAGACAGAGACGAGACCACTGAGCCGAGGGAACCAGTCAGGCCTTCAAGATGCTGCCTGGATGCTGGGGGAGACGAGTCTTGTTGGGGAGAAGATGGAGGGAGATTAATTGAAGGGCAGAGATGAGAGAGAGAGAGAGATGGAACTAACTCTCTCTCTCTGTATTTCTATAAAGAGAAGACTAATAAAGTTTGGAAATATATATTACAATGGATATATTTAAACCTACTCTTCTTCTTCTTCTTCCTTGTCTCTTTCCTCTGTTCACCAGTGAGCTATTGTATTCTTCCCTTCCCTTCCCTTCCCTTCTCTTCTCTTCTCTTCCCCTCCCCTCCCAAGATGCCGCCTGGATGCTGAGGGGAGAGAGAGAGAGGATGAGATGGCTCTCTCTCTTCTTTTCAATGGACCTTATACACTTTTACGTTACTTTTTTTTGTGAGAGAGAGAGAGATCCAGCTTCCAGTCCCTTACTGAGCTGAGTGACCAGACAGCACCAGCCAGTCAGCCATAGCCCTGAAAAGATATATGGTGGTTAGGTCCCGGTAGATTGTGGTGGAGTGGTAGAAATTGTGGTTGAATGTCAGGTCTTGGGTTGAAATTCTGGGGTTACAGAGCTGAAAAAGTTTTGAACAAGCTAAGTTTTTGGGTTGAACTTGTGATGACTGATGGTTGAATTGTGGTAGACTAGTAGAGGGATGTTGGGCAAATATTGTGTGGTGGTTAGACCCTGGTAGATTGTGGTAGACTGGTAGAAATCATGGTTGAAAGAGACAACAGTAACTTACCACATATCAGCAACTTCCTTTGCCAGCTTCCATCAGTTGCACGATCTGTAATAATAATAATAATAATAATAATAATAATAATAATAATAATAATAATAATAATAATAATAACAATAATAATAATAACAATAATAATAATAATAATAATAATAATAATAATAATAATAATAATAATAATAATAATAAAAGTATATAAAATTAATCTATTTTCTCATTCCTGAGAGAGAGAGAGAGAGAGAGAGAGAGAGAGTGTGAGTTACCTCCACATCTGAAAAGGAAAAATCTATAATCTTCCTTCCTCTTCCTCCTCCTCACACACACACACAAAAAAAAAAAAAAAATATGACACACCAAAGTTATGACCTCCGCAGCAGCAGCAGTTAGACGCTGAATTATAGTCACAAGTTATAATGTGCGTCGTGCCAAGTCCCTGCTGGTGAGCCTGGTTCAGACCCTCACACCAACCACCTCCCAGGGCCAAAACGGAGGTGGGTTGAGTTCTAATGTGTGTTTCCTTGTTTCACGGTACAGAGGAAGGGTCACACACCTAATCCGGGAAATGCCCACAACTCCTAGGAAAGCCTGGTCAAATGTGTGTTTCTTTAGGTTCACAGTACAGAGGAAGTGTCACACTACCACCAGGGTCACACACCTAATCCGGGAAATGCCCACAACTCCTAGGAAAGCCTGGTCAAATACGTGTTTCTTTAGGTTCACAGTACAGAAGAAGGGTCACAAAACTACCCCTGGAAATGCCCACAACTCCTATGAAAGCCTGGTGAAATGTGTGTTTCCTTAGGTTCACAGTACAGAGGAAGGGTCACACTACCACCAGGGTCACACAACTACCCCGGGAAATGCCCACAACTCCTAGGAAAGCCTGGTCAAATGTGTGTTCCCTTAGGTTCATGGTACAGAGGAAGGGTCAAACTACCACCAGGGTCACACAACTACCCTGGGAAATGCCCACAACTCCTAGGGAAAGCCTTGCCAAATATGCGTTTCTTTAGGTTCACGGTACAGAGGAAGGGTCACACTACCACCAGGGTCACACAACTACCCTGGGAAATGCTCACAACTCCTAGGAAAGCCTGGTCAAATGTGTGTTTCCTTTGGTTCACGGTACAGAGGAAGGGTCACACTACCACCAGGGTCACACAACTACCCTGCGAAATGCCCACAACTCCTAGGAAAGCCCGGTCAAATGAGTGTTTCCTTAGGTTCACGGTACAGAGAAAGGGTCAAACTACCACCAGGGTCACACACCTACCCCGGGAAATGCCCACAAATCCTAAGAAAGCCTTGGTAAATGGGTTTCTTTAGGTTCACGGTACAGAGGAAGGGGCACACTACCACCAGGGTCACACACCTACCCCGGGAAATGCCCACAAATCCTAAGAAAGCCTGGTCAAATGTGTGTTTCTTTAGGTTCACAGTACAGAGGAAGGGTCAAACTACTACCTAGGTCACAAAACTACCCCTGGAAATGCCCACAACTCCTAGGAAAGCCTGGTCAAATATGTGTTTCTTTAGGTTCATGGTACAAAGGAATGGTCAAACTACCACCAGGGTCACAAAACTGCCCCTGGCAATTCCCACAACACCTAGGAAAGCCTGGTCAAATGTGTGTTCCCTTAGGTTCATGGTACAGAGGAAGGTTCACACTACTACCAAGGTCACAAAACTACCCCTGGAAATGCCCACAACACCTAGGAAGGGCCTGGTCAAATGTGTTTCCTTAGGTTCACAGTACAGAAGAAGGGTCAAACTACTACCAGGGTCACAAAACTACCCCTGGAAATGCCCACAACTCCTAGGAAAGCCTTGGCAAATGTGTGTTTCCCTTAGGTTCATGGTACAAAAGAAGGGTCACACTACCACCAGGGTCACACAACTACCCCTGGAGATGCCCACAACTCCTAGGAAAGCCTGGTCAAATGTGTGTTTTCATAGGTTCACAGTACAGAGGAAGGATCACACTACCACCTGGGTCACAAAACTACCCCTGGAAATGCCCACAACTCCTAGGAAAGCCTGGTCATATGTGTGTTTCCTTAGGTTCACAGTACAGAGGAGGGGTCACAAGACTACCCCTGGAAATGCCCACAACTCCTAGGAAAGCCTTGTCATGACTGCTCTTCTGAACTTGCTAACTGCATGCCTCCCCCCCAGCCCCGCTGCACTCGACTTTCTACTCATGCTCATCCCTATACTGTCCAAACCCCTTATGCAAGAGTTAACCAACATCTTCACTCTTTCATCCCTCACGCTGGTAAACTCTGGAACAATCTTCCTTCATCTGTATTTCCTCCTGCCTACGACTTGAACTCTTTCAAGAGGAGGGTATCAGGACACCTCTCCTCCTGTATTTGATCCTCCTTTCGGCCACCTCTTTTGCTTTACATTAGGAGCAGCGAGTAGCGGGCTTTTTTTTATTATTGTTTTCTTTTTTTTGTTGCCCTTGAGCTGCCTCCTTTGTTGTAAAAAAAAAAAAAAAATATGCGTGTTTCTTTAGGTTCACAGTACAGAGGAAGGGTCACAAGACTACCCCTGGAAATGCCCACAACTCTTAGGAAAGCCTTGTCATATGTGTGTTTCCTTAGGTTCACAGTACAGAGGAAGGGTCACAAGACTACCCCTGGAAATGCCCACAACTCCTAGGAAAGCCTGGTCATATGTGTGTTTCTTTAGGTTCACAGTACAGAGGAAGGGTCACAAAACTACCCCTGGAAATGCCCACAACTCCTAGGAAAGCCTTGTCAAATGTGTGTTTTCTTAGGTTCACAGTACAGAGGAAGGGTCACAAAACTACCCCTGGAAATGCTCACAACTCCTAGGAAAGCCTGGTCAAATGTGTGTTTCTTTAGGTTCACAGTACAGAGGAAGGGTCACAAAACTACCCCTGGAAATGCCCACAACTCCTAGGAAAGCCTGGTCAAATGTGTGTGGCAGTCGAAATGTGGGCAGAGAGAGAGAGAGAGAGATTTAGATTTACATAGAAAATCAGACCACAGACCCCATGGTCAGACTTGGTGGTCTGTCCTTAAACTAAATGATTTTACATTAATCAGAAGACTCCAAAACGTTGCATTTCTACTCTAGTTGATATTAAGTTGAAGGAAGTGACGGTCGAGCTTATTTTTGAAGGAGTCAATCGTGTTACACTGGACCACTGATGATGGGAGCTTATTCATTCCTTTCTACAACGTTGGTGAAGAAAAATTTGGTGCAGTCTGAATTTACTTGTCTACATCTGAGTTTTACGCCATTGTTCCTCGTGCGCAAAGTGTCATCGATCATAAACAATGTTGATCTGTCTACATTCGTGAAACCATTAAGTATTTTAAAACATTCGATCAGTTTTCCTCAGGCGACGTTTCTCAAGAGAGAACAGTTAGAGAGAAAGCCTTTCTTCGTAGGATTTGTTGAGAGAGAGAGAGAGAGAGAGAGAGAGAGAGAGAGAGAGAGAATGTTCCATAATAGACTCGGAGCAGAGTGAGGATGACTCATTTTCTCGCCGGCAACACACGCCTCAGTGAATAAGTTACCCGAGTAATACGTTCACCTGGATCACAGTCTGTTCACCCCAGGACGGCAATGAGTCAGGTTTTTTTTTTTTTTTTTTTTTTTTACAGCTAAGGAGACAGTTCAAGGGTGTAAAAAAAAAAAAAAAAAAAAAAAGGCTACTACTTACTGCTCCTGAATAGAGGTCAAAGGTCTGGTGCTCGAGGTCGCATGTTGCCTCCTGCCCGGGGTCGCCTCAGAGCACGCTGCATCCCGCCTCAACAAATTTTGCCCGTCGCTGCTGCTGGGTTAATATGCTTGCTTGTATGAGATCACTTGAACACAATGCATGCTTTGGTGAAGTCTGAACTAGGCTGTGATGCACACACACACACACACACACACACACACACAGTACAGAGGAAGGGTCACACTTCCACCAGGGGCACAAAACTAACCCTGGAAATGCCCACAACTCACCCACAGCCCACAACCCACGGCCCGGTAGCTCAGTGGGAAGAGCGTCTGCCTCACAACCAGAAGGGCCGGGGCTCAATTCCCTTGCCGGGTGAAGATGAGTTGGGTCTTTCACGTGTAGCCCCTGTTCACCTAGCAGTGTACGCGACGTCAGGCAAGGGGTTGTGACCTCGTTGTGGCGGTGTGTTGTGTGTGAGTGGTCTCAGTCCTGCCCAAAGATTGGTATTACGAGCTCTGTGCTCTTCCGTAGGGGAACGGCTGGCTGGTTTACCCGCAGCAGACCAAGAGCTGAATTACACACACACACACACACACACACACACACTTTCATTCCATTCTGTTGTAAATATCTTAAATAATGTTTAGTTTGCGTACATACATGGCTTAATGATGCTACTGTAAGAATTCTAGTATAGTCAAACCATTTCATATAGTCTAGGCGTTCAATTCCGTGGGTCCTTTCCTCCCCTCTTCTCTGCCACACAGTCCCAACACCTGTCCCTTCCTATCATATGCTACCATTAAGAATCATGATCCCCACTGCTACCGGGTTAAATATACAGGACTAACATGCCAGGGACTCACCGAGCAGGCTGTTTTGGGGAGGTAGTCCAGGCCACACTCTTCCAGCATCTCAGTGGTCACGGACAGGGGGATGTCACTCACTGCCGCCAAGTACATCAACCGGTACAGCAGGTCCGGGGAGAAGATCTTGACCTTTGGGGGAGAGAGAGAGAGAGAGAGAGAGAGAGAGAGAGATAGAATTTAACCATTTCTATTTTTGTTATATTAATTTACAAGATGCTTTCAACTTAGACAAAACATTTTCTACCTCAGCCTGCACCCTTCAACAGAGAGAGAGAGAGAGAGAGAGAGAGAGAAAGTTGATCCATACCCTTCCTCTTCATTTCTATCTCTTTAACTCTCTCATTCTCCCTTTATTTACTGCTCTAACTCGACTCCTCTCTCTCTCTCTCTCTCTCTCTCTCTCTCAAGAACTTTCCGTGTATATTCTTTTCTATTTGTCTTGTTCAAACCTTCAGTGTTTGAGCACCCACCTGTGACAGTGTTCAACATGTGGTATGCTTGTTGAGCTGCAGGGTGTGGACAGGGACGTCCTCATCCCAGTCCTGGCTGGGAGCATCATCACTGTATAGGTCATGAGAGTTAATGCAGTAACTCTAGATTTACGCGAGTTTGGTTTACGCGTTTTTGATATAACGCGTGGTCCAAAATCAAAATAAATGTTTAATTTACACATTTTTTCTTTTTATACGCGATATTTTCTGGAGTGTCCACCAGATGTCTCAAGCAACTGGACTCACACGGTCACACAGCTGAGCTCATTTCTTCCCGCGCCACTTGAACAACAATACACTACCCACGCTACTCAACAACACACTCGCTGCTGTGATAACACGAGGGGAAGGGCAGCCAAACGAGGAACCACGCGCGGGAGAGGAGTCAGAGTGATACAGGAGGCAATACAAACCTACCTCTTGTTGGATTTACTACAGTGTTTTGGATTTACGCAATGACCTCTTCACAATACTCGCGTAAATCCGGAGTTACCTGTATATGCAAAACATCGTAAATCAACACACTGGGAACTATGGGAGGCCTGCACCCCGTCACTAACACCTCACCTTGGACAAGAGCTGCTTCAGATTCTCGGCAGTTTCCTCAAGGCTGTTCCCGAAGCCCTCCGAGTCACCCAGCAGCTTGTGAGTCTCCAGCGAGTGCTTCCTGGCCGAGGCAGCACAATGGCTGCGGGGAAGGGTGAGGAAGGGAACAAAGGATTGGTGTGAGTTGCATTGTTCTTGTTGCTGGTATTTCCATGTGAAGATGAGGAGCAGTGATCACAGGGATTATATACTTTCTCTTTTTTTACAGCAGAGGAAGCAGCTCAAGGGCAAAAAAAAAGAAACATTAATGAAAAAAAAGCCTGCTATTTGCTGCTCCCACAAAAAGCGCTCAGAGGAGTGTCCAAAAGAGAGGTCAATTTAACCTAGTAGCAGCGACGGGCCAAATTTGTGGCTTTACCGTGTAGCAGCGAATGCCAAATTTGTGGCTTTACCGTGTAGCAGCGACGGGCCAAATTTGTGGCTTTACCGTGTAGCAGCAACGGGCCAAATTTGTGGCTTCACCGTGTAGCAGCGAATGCCAAATTTGTGGCTTTACCGTGTAGCAGCGACGGGCAAAATTTGTGGCTTTACCGTGTAGCAGCGACGGGCCAAATTTGTGGCTTTACCGTGTAGATGCGACGGGCCAAATTTGTGCCATGATATAAACCCCCCAAAATAGATGATACATAAACTGATCACAAATGCTTTGATATATATTATGAAATGGTTTGTATGAGGGGTGATTTTTTCTCATTTTTCTCGCTTGGAGGGACCATTAAGAAACATGATCCCCGCTGCTACCACCAGGTTAAGGAAAAATTAGAAAAGAGTGGATATGGAGACGGGACAGCACCAGCATAGCTCTTTTCCCATATGTCACAACTAGGTAAACACACACACACATGTACGCATACACTCGCACGCACACACCAGACACCATTGCCCATCCGGTACATGTCCACCAAGTCGGCAATGTCCCTCTTCATCTCCTCGGCCTGGTGCTTTTCCTCCCGGTCCGCCTCGTCCAGGCACCGCAGCGGCACCCCTCGGCACTCCAGCCTCTCCCTGCTTTCTCCGGTCATCAGCTGGTACTTCCTCCACTGTTCCTTCGGGAGTGCCTGTGGGAGGGGGGTAAAGAGGGTACATTCATCACCCCGCTCAGGTTCTAACTATTTGCATCGGGGAAAAAGGCCTGGAAAATTCTGCTTAGCCCCTTGACTGTGGATTTCCTATAAGAAGACCTCACCAAGCTATAGGAATGGAACAAAAAGTGGCTGCTACAATTCAATGAAGAAAAATGTAAATTCCTGCACCTTGGGAGGGGATATCCAGCACACCAATACCACATGGGAAACACTCCACTATCCACCACAGAGGCAGAGAAAGATCTGGGAGTGTATGTTACCAGGCTACCAGTGAAGGGATATCCAGCACACCAATACCACATGGGAAACACTCCACTATCCACCACAGATGCAGAGAAAGACCTGGGACTATACTTTACCAGGCTACCAGTGAAGGGATATCCAGCACATCAATACCACATGGGAAACACTCCACTATCCACCACAGAGGCAGAGAAAGACCTGGGACTATACTTTACCAGGCTACCAGTGAAGGGATATCCAGCACACCAATACCACATGGGAAACACTCCACAATTCACCACAGGGGCAGAGAAAGACCTGGGACTATATGTTCCCAGGCTACCAGTGAAGGGATATCCAGCACACCAATACTACATGGGAAACACTCCACTATCCACCACAGAGGCAGAGAATGACCTAGGACTATATGTTACCAGGCTACCAGTGAAGGGATATCCAGCACACCAATACCACGTGGGAAACACTCCACTATCCACCATAGAGGCAGAGAAAGACCTGGGAGTGTGTTACCAGGCTACCAGTGAAGGGATATCCAGCACACCAATACCACATGGGAAACACTCCACTTTCCACCACAGAGGCACAGAAAGACCTGGGACTATACGCTACCAGGCTACCAGTGAAGGGATATCCAGCACACCAATACCACATGGGAAACACTCCACTATCCACCACAGAGGCAGAGAAAGACATGGGACTATACGTTACCAGACAACCAGTGAAGGGATATCCAGCACACCAATACCACACGGGAAACACTCCACAATTCACCACAGGGGCAGAGAAAGACCTGGGACTAAATGTTCCCAGGCTACCAGTGAAGGGATATCCAGCACACCAATACCACATGGGAAACACTCCACTATCCACCACAGAGGCAGAGAAAGACCTGGGAGTGTATTTTACCAGGCTACCAGTGAAGGGATATCCAGCACACCAATACCACATGGAAACACTCCACTATCCACCACAGAGGCAGAGAAAGACCTGGGACTATACGTTACCAGGCTACCAGTGAAAGCCAAATCGTGCCAATCGCAGCGGACGGGTTAAAAACTAGGTAAAAAACTGACTCTCAGGGCAAAGTTGGAATATGAGAAACTGATTAAAAACATACAATTCATCTAAATATCTAAGTTCAGGGCTTAAGTGTTGGAGTTCATTCTCTATGAGTTATGGACCTGGAGTAGTGAGCACATCCCACATGATCTTGAACCCCTGAAGGGCGGGTGTTTTGACCACAAGGGCTCACTCAGGGGGGAGATTGGGCCACAAATAGCTGTTCTTCAAGCACTCAAAATCCTTGAAATAAACATCTTATGGATATACATGTAATACCATGATGTGCAGCATATAACGAACTCAATGCAGCCTGATATGTGTGATGCCTGAGCGGGCCAAGCCAGACCTATTGCTGGGCTGAGCCTGGTGGACGGGACAATGTACTGGATGGGGGACTCACGCAATCTAATTTATTATATAACATATGAAAGTTTACTTTTTAGGTGTGCATATGTTGTACATATCTTGTGCTCTGTCTGGCTGGCTATCTTGGTTAGACTCTCTCTCTCTCTCTCATATACAGGATATAAAAATCTATATATTTCAAGACAACCTATTTCTCTCTTGAAAACGTGTCTGTGTAGAAAAACATATCATAATTTTCAATGGGAGTGTAACATATGAAATGCATTTATTTTTTCTAATGTTTACCAATATTTTGATACAATAATAATGGCAGGTGTTGGTTGGTGCCACTGTGAGTCAGGGGTGCAAGCAAGCATTTTGTGGAGTGTATGTTTTCCGACTTGTGCTGCCCACCTGTGCCTGTGAGTTCCCTGCCTGGCTGGCTGTTTTTTTTTTTTTTTTTTTTTTTTTTGGGGGGGGGGGTTTAATGCCAACCCTGAGGATTACTAACAAGTGGAACAGCCTCATTGAACATGTAATCACCAGCACTAGTGTGAATATGTTTAACCCGGTTGCAGCGACGGGCCAAATTTGTGGCTTTACCGTGTACCAGCAACGGGCCAAATTTGTGGCTTTACTGTGTACCAGCAACGGGCCAAATTTGTGGCTTTACCGTGTACCAGCAACGGGCCAAATTTGTGGCTTTACCGTGTACCAGCAACGGGCCAAATTTGTGGCTTTACCGTGTACCAGCAACGGGCCAAATTTGTGGCTTTACTGTGTACCAGCAACGGGCCAAATTTGTGGCTTTACCGTGTACCACCAACGGGCCAAATTTGTGGCTTTACCGTGTACCATGACATAACCCCCCAAAAATAGATGAATCATAAACTGATCACAAATGCGTTGATATATATTATGAAATGGTTTGCGTGAGTGATGATTTTTTTTTCATTAATTCGCTTGGAGGGGCCTTTAAGAAACATGATCCCCGCTGCTACCACCGGGTTAAGAACAGATATGACCAGGTTGAGGCTGAACAGAAACAGAGAAGAGGCACCAGGCCCTTATGACTCTCTTGCCTCGTATACCTTCACTGGGTAAGCATCTTCACTCAGGGTCGGATTGGCCTATGTGTCCGTGTGCCAATGTACTTACTCGTGTTTCTTATTTATCTGGTCCCACTTCCGCCGAAGCGCTCTGCAGGACCCACATATTTTAATTCATTAAATTTTCAATATTGATCACAACTTATATGCTAAGTTAACTGTCAACGGCACATGGGCCCCCCAAGGTACATGTGTAGTGCGGCAACTATGCCTGATGAACGAGCCTCCCATAACCCACTTAGCCAGCGGGGTACCTCTTTGGCCGACTCGGTAAGGAGTGGCTCTCCCGTCACGTTGGTCGCGGGTTCAATCCCAGGCAGCCGGCGAATACCCACACCTTGCCTTGATTAATTTATCGCGTGTTTCGATACACGCAGAGGACGTGTTGGGAAATAGAGGAAATAGAAAAAGAAAATCCCGGGGCATGACACATGGGCCCCTGGACTTAACCCATGCCAATGTGTATTATTTGAATATTTTGATATTTTAGCTTATATGGGCCCGGGCCCACTCCAGCCACTAGATGGAACGGCCCCCTTCAGCAACCCAGTCCGACTCTATATTCGCTAGGTAAGAACGTCAGCGGTGCCATGAACCCGCGCCATGAACCCTTGAAGCTCCATTGCAAGTATTACGTAACAGTGCCACACCTCGCCTAATCGCCCTTACCGGAGCACCCGGCAGCCCACAACCCTGATGACAATGAGAGGTGGTAACTGCCCCAACAATAGCCACTTTTTAAAGCGCGTTATGACAGACACCTTGATTTGATTAACTAAGATACTGGCTAACTAGTCCTAAGAGGTGGGGACATCATAAGTCCTCTTAATTCCCCACTATTTATTCCTAGCTAAGCATTCCTAGCTAAGACAGGCACAGGGGAAAGAAGGAGAGGAAGAATAAAGGAGGAACCAGTGAGTGACATGCGGCACCTCACCTGCCACTCCATAAATCACCAGCAGCCATCTCCACCTTTCTCTTGAGCCGCTTCTCCACCTTTCTCTTGAGCCTTCTCCACCTCAGGTTTCTTGGCCATCATGAAGTAGAAGAAGGCGTTGCGTCTCTTCTGCTTGCTCATCGCTGCCCGCCAGGAATACTCAGGAGGTGGACGAGGAGGGAGAGCACGGCCGTACGTCCAACCTCGGTGGTGATGGACGGAGCACTGACCAGGGTTGCCAATCCGATTTAGCTAATCGTACCAAATCGAGCCAACAAAACGTACCAAATCCGGACAAAACGTACCCAAAAGAAAGTGAACAAGATAAAGAGAGAGAGAGAGAGAGAGAGAGATTTGCTGCACACACACACACACACACACACACACACACACACACACACACACACACACACATATATATATATATATATATATATATATATATATATATATATATATATATATTGTATATTTGTGTGTGTGTGTGTGTGTATAGACGTATGTACATATGTATGTACGGACATTGAGACACTACACACACACACACACACACACACACACACACACACACACACATACGACTTTGAATAATGCCTCTCATTTCTGGAAAACAAGTATGGGTACCATTATGACTGCTCATATATAATTAAATATTAGTGGTAAGTTTTATATGTTCATATATGCACTGGACCACACTACTTAAAGCCACGCACTAACCCTTTAAGTCCAAACCGCTGCCCCACATGGCATTAGACCTTATATATATATATATATATATATATATATATATATATATATATATATATATATATATATATATATATATATATATATATATATATATATATATATATATATATATATATATATATATATGTGTGTGTGTGTGTGTGTGTGTGCTGCCAAAGGCCATTTTGATTATATAATAAAATAAAGTTGCCACAAAGTGATAAACATCGTCCAACCAATAACACCAATAAGATAACCGGTTGGCTTACTAGAACCGCATCTTACGTCTCTAGAGTCTTCCTCTCCTTGCCCAATACTTGTACGGGACAAGTTATCTGACGGTCACTCACACGTCCAACAGGCCAGCACCTGCCTGGTAACCCTGACCCCAAAGCACTGTCCTCATGCTGGATATGTCAGGTGGAAATGTGTCAAATAGGCACAAAAAGTTCCCAGAGACAATTTAGTACCAAATATACCTAAAGTCGTACCAAACGTACTTTTAAGTCAAAAAGTACCAAATCTGGTACGTTCGTACCAAAATTGGCAACCCTGGCACTGACTCGCAACGTCGCAAGTTCACAACCAGCGTTACCATATTGTCGTACTGGGCATAACTTTTTCTTCTGCTTGAGGCCCAAAACTGCTGAGCCTACACTGATAACGATATACATTCACAACTAGAGCTCAGATGGTTAATTATCGATGTTTATCTGCAATTGTTATGGGTCAGAAACAGGAAAATGCGAAGTTCTGAGTACAGCAATATGGCAACGCTGCTCGCAACGTTGCCAAAGTGTCGTACTCACCTGCTCATTTTTCCCGATTTCAGGCAAAAAAATGTCCCACCCACAAAACTAACGATACTTTGATTTCTCAACAAAAACTCCTAATGTGTTCGGATGCAAACCTTTCCCTGAGTTGTGCTATAGCAGTGTCCGAAAATGGGAGAAAAATAGCTCTTCGATAGTATTCCTATGAATGATGATTGATTGATATAGTTTATTGTTGCAAGTAAAACAACAAGGGAGAAGGGAGGAGCATGCCATTTGCTGTTGGAGGGTTTGCCTTAATTATGTCTCTGATGACCACTGATTGCTTCATTTCATACTCACCACTGTCACCAGACAAGTTCACTTGCTGCCTCTACAGTATAATTATATAGTCCTCCAATCACTGTGACTGCACCTTACACCTAAAATCAAGTAATTTTGAGAGGCAGAAGGAGAGAAGGCACACTTACGACTTCTTTTCGTGCTCTCCTCTCTCTCTCTCTGCCAGAGCCATCCCAATCTCATTCCTTCTTCCTGTCACCCTACAAGCACCCGTCCGCCAGTTGACAGCTTGACATCGCAGCACTTACAGACAATTTTATGAGCCCATCATTTAACGCCTTTCTTTTTTTCACTCAGAGCAAACCTTATGTCCTACCATTAACTCAAAACAAAACCAAAGGGAAATAACTCAGTCACTCAGTGCCACTGAGCTCTCTCACACACACACACACACACACACACACACACACACACACACACACACACACACATTCGTAATCGTACTAATATACATATTCCTATTATTTTCCATAACATTTATTTATTGATTATTATTTTCTTTGCAAGGAGGCCCATGCCCTCCCCCTCAATACGCCACTGCTTAGAAGGCTTACGTGCGTCCTTTACCGAGGTGCCAGTCTTGTGACGTCGGCGATCACGGACCTCCATCTCTCTCCCTATCATCAGCCATTCTCGTAACTTCTGCCACACTGTGTCTTCCATCCATGTCTTGTAGCAGGCTATCCATAAATTTAATTCTTTGATGTCCTCTTGCTCTTCCTTCCACTCTTCAAGCAGGCAGTCACTTTCTAGTCCTCTTCTTAGCACATGACCCAGAAACTTTAGTTGTCGCCTTCTTATACTTTTCATCAATTGCTCATTCACTGCTGCTCTTCGCAGAACTTCCTGGTTTGTCACATTGTCTGTCCAGGGAATTCTCAACATTCTCCTTAAAAACACATTTCCGCCGCGTCTATCTTTTTCTTCG
>NW_026110849.1:0-65317 GCF_024679095.1 Eriocheir sinensis
TTAAGCCAAGGTCAGCATCCCATCCAAGCAATTAAGCCAAGGTTTGCATCCCACCCAGACAATTAAGCCAAGGTCAGCTTCCCACCCAGACAATTAAGCCAAGGTCAGCATTCCACCCTGACAATTAAGCCAAGGTCAGCATCAAACCCTAAAAATTAAGCTAAGGTCAGCATCCCACCCTGACAATTAAGCCAAGGTCAGCATCCCACCCTGACAATTAAGCCAAGGTCAGCATCCCACCCTGACAATTAAGCCAAGGTCAGCATCCCACCCTGACAATTAAGCCAAGGTCAGCATCCCACCCTGACAATTAAGCCAAGGTCAGCATCCCACCCAGACAATTAAGCCAAGGTCAGCATCCCACCCAGACAATTAAGCCAAGGTCAGCATCCCACCTAGACAGTTAAGCCAAGGTCAGCATCCCACCTAGACAATTAAGCCAAGGTCTACATCCCATCCAGACAAATAAGCTAAGGTCTGCATTCCACCCTGAGAATTTAGCCAAGGTCTGCATCCCACCCTGACAATTAAGCCAAGGTCTGCATTCCACCCAGACAAATAAGCCAAGGTCAGCATCCCACCCAGACAATCAAGCTAAGGTCAGCATCCCACCCAGACAATTAAGCCAAGGTCAGCATCCCACCCTGACAATTAAGCCAAGGTCAGCATCCCACCCAGACAATTAAGCCAAGGTCAGCATCCCACCCAGACAATTAAGCCAAGGTCAGCATCTCACCCAGACAATTAAGCCAAGGTCAGCATCCCACCCTGACAATTAAGCCAAGTTCTGCATCCCACCCAGACTATTAAGCCAAGGTCAGCATCCCACCCAGACAATTAAGCCAAGGTCAGCATCTCACCCTGACAATTAAGCCATGTACATGGAGCCCGGACAACTAAGCCAGGGTCTGCACACTTTCCCATTTTTCCAGGTTTGATACCGTCTTGCTGTAGTGGAGATTACTTGCCCCCCTCCCCTCTGACACACACACACACACACACACACACACACACACACTCACAGACCCCCGCACCACCTACACGCACAACGTTTTTCTTTTTTTTAATGGAGTTAGAAACTTTACTTTTTCTGCATTTCACAAGTTTAGTCTTGAAGTGGTGGAGGACAGCTTTAGTATAATCATTTCTCCTTTTGAACTTAAACTGAACTGAAAACTTAAATTTGTTGAAAGATCTTCCATTCACTTATTTATCTTTTTGCATTTTATTTTATTTATTTTTATTTTTATTTTTTTTATTTTTTACGCGGCCATAACACTGGAAGGTTTCCTTAATGGGGCCCGGTGGTCGGCCCAGCGTGTTGGTGTTTCACATCCGTGAAGGCGGGTGTAGAGCGTCCCCGCTGCGGGAGGGCGTCGGGCAGGGCGGGTGTAGGGCGTCCAGGCTGCGGGAGGGCGTCGGGCAGGGCGGGTGTAGGGCGTCCCCGCTGCGGGAAGGCGCCGGGCAGGGCGGGTGTAGGGCGTCCCCGCTGCGGGAGGGCGTCGGGCAGGGCGGGTGTAGGGCGTCCCCGCTGCGGGAGGGCGTCGGGCAGGGCGGGTGGAGGGCGTCCCCGCTGCGGGAGGGCGTCGGGCAGGGCGGGTGTAGGGCGTCCCCGCTGCGGGAGGGCGTCGGGCAGGGCGGGTGTAGGGCGTCCCCGCTGCGGGAAGGCGCCGGGCAGGGCGGGTGGAGGGCGTTCCTGCTGCGGGAGGGCGCCGGGCAGGGCGGGTGGAGGGCGTCCCCGCTGTGGGAGGGCGTCGGGCAGGGCGGGTGTAGGGCGTCCCCGCTGCGGGAGGGCGTCGGGCAGGGCGGGTGGAGGGCGTCCCCGCTGCGGGAGGGCGTCCCCGCTGCGGGAGGGCGTCGGGCCGGGCGGGTGGAGGGCGTCCCCGCTGCGGGAGGGCGTCGGGCAGGGCGGGTGGAGGGCGTCCCCGCTGCGGGAGGGCGTCGGGCAGGGCGGGTTGAGGGCGTCCCTGCTGCGGGAGGGCGCCGGGCAGGGCGGGTGGAGGGGCGTCCCGCTGTGGGAGGGGCGTCGGGCAGGGCGGGTGTAGGGCGTCCCGCTGCGGGAGGGCGTCGGGCAGGGCGGGTGGAGGGCGTCCCCGCTGCGGAAGGGCGCCGGGCTGGGGGGGTGGAGGGCGTCCCCGCGGTGGGAGGGCGACGGGCAGGGCGGGTGTAGAGCGTCCCCGCTGCGGGAGGGCGTCCCCGCTGCGGGAGGGCGTCGGGCAGGGCGGGTGGAGGGCGTCCCCGCTGCGGGAGGGCGTCGGGCAGGGCGGGGGTAGGGCGTGCCCGCTGCGGGAGGGCGTCGGGCAGGGGCGGTGTAGGGCGTCCCCGCTGCGGGAAGGCGCCGGGCAGGGCGGGTGGAGGGCGTTCCTGCTGCGGGAGGGCGCCGGGCAGGGCGGGTGGAGGGCGTCCCCGCTGAGGGAGGGCGTCGGGCAGGGCGGGAGTAGGGCGTCCCCGCTGAGGGAGGGCGTCGGGCAGGGCGGGTGGAGGCGTCCCGCTGCGGGAGGGCGTCCCGCTGCGGGGAGGGCGTCGGGCAGGGCGGGTGGAGGGCGTCCCCGCTGCGGGAGGGCGTCGCGCCGGGCGGGTGGAGTGCGTCCCGCTGCGGCAGGGCGTCGGGCAGGGCGGGTTGAGGGCGTCCCCGCTGCGGGAGGGCGCCGGGCAGGGCGGGTGGAGGGCGTCCCCGCTGTGGGAGGGCGTCGGGCAGGGCGGGTGTAGGGCGTCCCCGCTGCGGGAGGGCGTCGGGCAGGGCGGGTGGAGGGCGTCCCCGCTGCGGAAGGGCGCCGGGCAGGGCGGGTGGAGGGCGTCCCCGCTGTGGGAGGGCGTCGGGCAGGGCGGGTGTAGGCCGTCCCGGCTGCGGGAGGGCGTCCCCGCTGCGGGAGGGCGTCGGGCAGGGCGGGTGGAGGGCGTCCCCGCTGCGGAAGGGCGCCGGGCAGGGCGGGTGGAGGGCGTCCCCGCTGCGGGAGGGCGTCGGGCAGGGCGGGTGTAGGGCGTCCCCGCTGCGGGAGGGCGTCGGGCAGGGCGGGTGGAGGGCGTCCCCGCTGCGGAAGGGCGTCGGGCAGGGCGGGTGTAGGGCGTCCCCGCTGCGGGAGGGCGTCGGGCAGGGCGGGTGGAGGGCGTCCCCGCTGCGGAAGGGCGCCGGGCAGGGCGGGTGAGGTGCTTAGTGCATCGTTTTGGCACTTCGCTTCTGGCGCCGAATGCTCCTCTCCTTCCCTCGCTCGCTTCACCTTCGGTAGAATAGGCCTAACAAACCGCCCCCGCGGCCAGCCGTCTAACCCGGCCTCTCTAAACATCCTTTCCTCCTGTTGCTTGATCCTCTCAGCATCCTGCCTCACCGTCTCTTGGGCCGCGAGATACTGCGCCCTGACCTCCGCCATGTTCTCCCCCGGCCTCTCTCCCAGCCAGCTGGCTCGCAGTTCTGGATCTGGATCTGGATATATGATGCGCAGGGTACCCGTACAGGTGCATAACACGCATATTTGTTGGCTGTTGGGGGGACGGGGGAACCGGGTGTGCCGGGGAGGGAGGTGAATCAAGTGTAATTGTTAAGTGTTGGTGTTGTGGTAACAAATGATTGTGTACCTGTTTTCTGAATGACTCTATTGTATCGCAGTCTAAAATCTGATGAGGGAGGTTGTTCCAGTCACGTATGGTGCGTGGAAAGTATGAGTGCTTGTACGCGTCAGTGTTAGTGTGGTAAGTTTGGTATTTATGGATGTGTGTGTTACGAGTACGTTGACTGTTTGCGTTGTGTAAGTATGTTTGTGGGTCAGTGTCAATGTGAGTGTTTGTGATCTTGTACATAAGTGTAAGTCTGTGTGCTTGTCTGCGTATGTGAAGAGGTTCCATGTTTATCTGTTGTTTGATCCGTGTTGTGATTCCAGGCGTTCGAGTGTAATTGTTTGTAATGAACCTAGCCGCCTTGGTGTTGATTTGTTCTAACCTATCAATGTTTCTGTGTGTGTGAGGATCCCACACCGTGGAGCAGTATTCCAGTGTTGGTCTCACAAGTGTGTCATAAGCTATGTGTTTAATGTCAGGTGTGCAGTTATGTCAATTCCTCCTCAGGAACCCCAGAGTTCTGTTGGCTGTGGCACTGATATGGTCTATGTGAGTGTTGAATTTCAAGTTAGTTGAGAGATGGATACCAAGGTACTTGTGTGTGTGAACTGATTCTAAATCTGAATTGTGGAGAGTGTAAGTGTGATGGATGAGGTTGTGCGCTCTGGTGAATCTTAATAGTTTGCATTTGTCTGGTCGGAAGTGCATCTGCCAGGTGCGCTCCCACCGCTCGAGGGCGTCCAAGTCGTTTTGAAGTAGTCTGCAGTCGTCACTAGTCTTTACTGCTTTAAACAGTAAACTATCGTCGTCAAATAGTCTAGTGGAAGAGTTAGGCGTTGACAGTGGAAGATCGTTAATGTACAGGAGGAAAAGAAGGGGACCTAGAACGGTGCCTTGTGGGACACCTGAAGAAACAGGGACAGTGTCAGATGAAGATCCGTCAAGAAGAACACGTTGAGTCCGGTTAGTAAGAAATGCAGTGATCCAGTGAAGAATAGGTCCTGAAATTAATGCCAGTCTTTTGTGCGGAACATTGTCGAAGGCTTTGGCAAAATCTAAAACAATAGTGTCAACTTGTTTAATGTCACGTCGGTCAAGTAGCCTCATAATGTCGTGATATGTAGTAATGAGTTGCGATTCACATGAGCGTTTAGGTCGAAAGCCGTGTTGCGAGTGAGTAAGGATGTTGTTTGTGTCAAGGTGATTCATTATGTGTTTGTGTATTATGTGTTCGAAAATTTTACATGGAATCGATGTTAGTGAGATGGGGCGATAATTGGCTGGGTCAGTCCTGTCACCTGTCTTAAATAAAGGATTAATATTTGCCAAAAGCCAGTCAGAGGGTAATGAGGTGGATGATAGTGATTGGGTGAATATGGCCTGAAGGATGGGGGCAAGGATGGGGGCAAAGGATTTAAGGATGAAGGCGGGAATGTTGTCGGGGCCAGTGGATTTGGTTGTGTCAAGTCCTTCAAGTAATTTCTGTATTCCGTTAGTCGTGATGTCAAGGGGAAGTATCAGGGGGGAAGGGGCTGTGTGGCATGTTTGGTGTCAGGTTGTGTTCTTGTGTGTACACCGATTGGAACTGTGTGTTGAGTATTTGTGCTTTGTGTTGTGGGCTGGTTACTAATGTGTTAGTGTTGTCTTTAAGTGATGTAATCGTGTTAGTGTCATGTTTGCGCATCTTAAAGAACCTGAAAAAGTTTATTTTGTTATGTCTTACGTTTCTGCGAGATAAGTTGCTATGTGTCTGTGTCTGTTTATGTTTTTGGCAAATGTCTTTTGGTGGTTTTTGTAGGCGGTCCAATTATCTATTGTGTTGTATGTCTGCGCGCGTCTGTAGAGTCTTTGTTACTTGCGATGTTGTCTGCGTAGATCCCTGGAAAACCAGGGGAGTGTGTACCTACTAGAAAGTGTTTTTTGTGGTATGTGTCTGTTCATTGAGGCCTATATGGTGTGTTTCAGGTTGTTCCAGTTGGTGGAAGGAAGTCTCGTGTGTGGGTTAGTCGCAAAAAAGTCAGTGCTGAAGGCAGTTAGGTCTTGTTTGATCATGTCTAAGCCAGCCCTTGAAAAAAGGAAAATCTCTCTGGGTCTCTGTTTATGTCTAATCGGTCGGAGGTCAGCGTCAACGATGAGTATGTCATGGTCACTAAGTCCTGGAAAAACCTGAGTGTTTGTTATGTTAAGAATGTTGTTGGTGAGAAAAAGGTCGAGTGTGTATGGTGTGGTCAAAGGGCCACCGTGGCCAGCGGGGCGTGTTACAGGATGTGTTCGTGTTGGCTGGAGTACTGTTTGTGAGAGTGAAAATGTATTTATGATGTCAATGAATGTGTTGTGTAGTTGGCGTCTGTTTGTGTGGGGAATAATGGGGTTGGGGGCGTTAGCATCGGGAGGGTCAAATGGGGAAATTGCAGTCCAGTCAATGTCAGGGAGGTTGAAATCACCTGTGATCCAGATGTGTTTGTCTGCATGTATGCGTGAAAGAGAAATTTGAAGGTTGTGTAAATAGTCTGTATTAGTAGAAGGCGGTCCCGGTCAAATTCTGCCTCCGTGCTCCCCTTGGGGCCCTTCTTGGGCTCCTTCTTTTGCTTCTTTTTCTCTTTCGGCGGGGCCTCGCTCTGACTCTCTTCCTTCCCGAAGCAGTTGGTGCGTCCTGGCTTCCCGCAGCACCCTTTCTTCGCCGACTTCTTCTCTTTCCGAGGGGCCTCCTACCCGTCCTCGGCCCGTTGAGCTTTCCTCCTGAAGCACTTGGTGCACCCAGGTTTCCCGCAGCCCCCCTTCTTCCGCGACTCCCGCGGCAGGCCCCTCTCCTCCCGCTCCTTCAGCACCCTGAAGGCAGACTGTAGCGCCTGGAACTGCTTGGTGGCAGCCTTAATATTGTCCGGGTTTTTGTCGGGGTGAAGCCGCAGGGCCGCCTTGTGGTAGATCTTCTTCACCTCGACGAAGGGCGCGTCCTCGGCCACGCCAAGGAAGCGGTAGATGCTGTGTTGGGAGCAGGCCATCGGGGCTCTTGTGCTATCATAAGGGCGCCGATTCAACACGTCACCTCGGTTTGGCAGTGGCGGATTTAGGTAGCCTGGAGTTGACATTGCACCCCCCGGAGTCTAGAGCTGGTGGCACCCAAGACCTTGGTGGCACCAGGGTTAAGGTAACCCTGGGTGGCACCTGCTGTTGAGCTCTGACGACTTCACGCGCCTCACTCGCCCCTGTTTCCTCACATTGTCGCTTGATATTAAGAAAACTGAGGCCACCATCGTCTTCCGCAGAAACTTCTGCATCATATTGCCGTGAATCTGCAACAATAATGTGAAAATAAGGATGCACATAATTATCTTCTCGCGCATGTTGTTAAGATCAATGAAAGGACATGGTTTCCTTCCCTTTAAAGCGGCGTCCACACAATGCGTGACTTGTTGTAATTTATCTGCCATTCCTCTGCTTTCCTTCCCTTCCCCTGGCACCCCCAACAAAAACAGGGACTGTAAGGTGGGTACAGGGTTGAGACATAATGCTCAGCTCACCATAGCAACGACTTGTTTGCAATCTGCTATCTTCAACTCTTTGTTCCAGTGCTCCTCTTCATTAGTTTCTTATTTATCCTTCACTTATTTTCTCCCTCCTCCTTCTCCCTTCTCAGCCTCTTCCTTTCCACTCCCTTGATTCTCCTCCACATTCTTCTCTTCCTTTATTTCTTTGCATAGTCATCCTTTCCCCTCCTGCCCCTCATTCTCCTCCTCCTCCTCTTCGTCTTCCTTCTCCTCTTCTTCCTTTCCTCTTCTGTTTCCTCCTCCTCCTCCATCACATTCTTCACTGGTGGTTGCGTTCTCATTTTCCTTCTTCACTCCTCATTCTCATTATAATCCTTTGCATCATTTTTTGTTCATTCATTCCTTTCGTTCATCTTTTTCTTTTTCTTTTCTCCACTATTTTCTCTTCTCTTCTTCCTCCTCCTCCTCCTCCTCCTCCTCCTCCTCCTCCTCCTCCTCCTCCTCTTCCTTTTCCTTCTCCTCTTCTTTAACACCTCCTAAGCCGAACCATCAGCTTAAATAAATGATTGAAGGACTCTTATCGCTCTCAGAAGCGCAGGATATCCTTGATGGCTCAGGCCCTAACTTATCCTATAGGACTTAGTCGGGAAGTCGCTTGGGCCCGCAGGCTTACACAAAGGTCCGCCGGGGGTCGCTCTTTAGTGGGGTGAAAATGTAGCAGCGGCAGCAGCGCCCGTCACCGCCAGAGCCAGCCCCTTAATGTAGCCCGCGGCGCTAATAACCTTGTACCTCCACATCAACCTTTTTCCCCAGCGCGGCGAGGGAGGCGAGGGAAAATGTTTGGAGGTAAAGTAGCGGAGATTTGGGAAGAGATACTTTGCACGAGACTTGGTAATCCTATAATCCTGATCGTATTCTAAGCTTTCCGTTTCTTAAAGATGGTCATAATCATCACCTTAGAAACCAACAGCAGCTTCTAAATTGTTTCAGCCTTCGTTGGAGTCCACATACTTCACTTCCAATCGCCTTTTTTCTTGAACTGTTTGCGCCACACTAGTACAAACAAAAAAATAATGTATAGGGTGCAGCCATTGACCCGTAGAAAGTTCATACAAAGTTCACGGTTGAATAGCGTCCACCATGCTGATATTCTCGAAACTTGTGTGAAAGATTTAATAGGGAGGGAGAGCTTGTAACATGGGCGTTGGTCAAGAACAAATTAACTTATCCACAAAAGAGCAAATAGAAAATAGATCTGAAAAAAATATATATGGAGAAACGATGAAGGAAAGTTATTTTTCTTCTTACTGGCAAATCAAACGTAATGGTAAAGGACGAAAAAGTACTGAACAAGCTCAAATCCAGTAACGCCGTTTATTTTAAGCTGCACGATCTTAACCCCAAGAAAAGAGAAAAAAAGCGAACGAGGTAAAGACATCCCATAAACCTTAGAAGCAAGACTGATAGCATGAGTTTGAAATTTCAGAAGAAAAAAATAACATTTGTTCACGTTATGTATAAAACAAAACAAACACGCAAAAGAAAACATTGAGGAGAGTACTGAATAAGGGATAAAGGAAGAAGAGAAGAGAGAGATTATCAGCATGAATAAGAATAGCAAACAGGTTATTTTCTAATGTTTTGTGTAGAACATAAGAGGCACGTAAAGAAGAGAGTGGGAGTGGAGAGGGCGGGAGGAGGAGAGGGAGGGAGGAGGGAGGAAAGAGAAATTACCAGCACCAGCACCAGTAGCGAACACACAGAGATTACACGTGTCCTCAAGGATTTGTACATGATAGAACACACTGATAAAGTACAACACGGAGGCAAGCGAAGAGGAGAGAGGGAGGTGTGGGTAAAAGGAGCATCAGTAGGAGTAGACCTTTACTTATATTTTTCATACTCTAAGATAAAATGAGGAAGGGAGAGGAAGTGAGGGGCAAAGGAGGGAAGAGGGAGGAGGAAGATAAGAGAGTTTACCAGCATCATAAAGAGAAACAAACGCCTATAAGTTTTTGGGGGAAGGCGCTTGCATAAGATAAAGCACATGCGTAAAATAAAACACAGAGGAGAGTAAAGGGAGAGTAAAGAGAGTGAGATGGAGAGCAGAGAGGGAGAGAGTAAAGGAATAATGTTTACCAGCATCATGACGAGTAACAAACGGAACCTAATCCCATTTGTTCAGGGCTTTTTCTAAAATAAAAGATATGTAGGAAAAAAAACATGGGGGGGGGGGGGAGAGAGAGAGAGAGAGAGAGAGAGAGAGAGAGAGAGAGAGAGAGAGAGAGAGAGAGAGAGAGAGAGAGAGAGAGAGAGAGAGAGAGAGAGAGAGAGAGAGAGAGAGAGAGAAAAGGAAAATAAAAATAAGAGTACACCAGCAATCCAGGGCACCCTGCTCGTCGAAGTATAGCCAGACAAACCCATGCACGCTCAAGGAGGGATGGAGAGATAGGGAGAGGGCGTGAGCAGAGGAGGCTGTGGAGATGAGAATGGGTGGCAGGATGAATGGGGTGGGAGAGGAGGTGAAAGAAGAGATAAGAGATGCTGTAGGGATAAGGGTGGGGGTGAAGTATTGGGTGCGGGAGGAGATTGGGGGAGGAAGGGAGTAGAAGAGGCTGTGTGTGGGTGGGAGGGGAGGATGGTGTGAGAGAGGAAGTGAAAGAGGAGATGAGATATGCTGTAGGGATAAGGGAGGAAGTGAGATAATGGATGAGGAAGGAGGAGGTGGAGGTGGAACTGTGAAGTGGTATGGAGATGAATGTGGGCGGGGAGAAAGGATGGGATGGAAGTGAATGGGTGAGGATTGAAGAGGTGGTTGAGGCGAAACTGTGAGACGGTGTGATGAGTGTGGGTGGGGAGAAAAGATGGGATGGAAGTTAATGTAGGGGAGGAGGTGAGAGTGAGAGTAAGTCTAGAGGTAAAGTGAAAGAGCCTGGAAGAAAACCAAAAAAAACAGGAGGGTAAAGGATACGAAGAATGAAGATGATAAGGATGAGAATGCAAGGGAGGAAGCGAGAACGAGAAGGTGAAGGCGGTGACGGGGAAGGAGAACGGGGAAGAGGAGGCTAAACCAAACAGTATTTAACGGGTCATTAAGGTCGGTTTTCCTGCTCGTTGGGTTAATGAGTCGCCTTAACGAGCTCGCGTACTCTGGGCGGTGAGCTGATTCCTCCACGACCATAAATCGACCATAATGACTCGACCAAGACAATGAAAGCGACCGACCACATCTCATGAGTGTAAAGGAGGTCACGTGTGTGTGTGTGTGTGTGTGTGTGTGTGTGTGTGTGTGTGTGTGTGTGTGTGTGTAAGTGAGGATGAAGCGACCTGTGACAGTTATGCAAATGGATAGGCGCGCCCGTGTGTGTGTGTGTGTGTGTGTGTGTTTGTTTACAACCTGTATAGCAAGGTAGATAACAGGCGAAAAGTGTGTGTAATAGAGGATGGAAGTTGTGGAAGGGTGTGAATATGGGTGTGCGTGTGTGTATGTATACAGGACGAGGGGGAGGTGCTTACAAACATAGAGGGACGTGAGGACGGGCGCGCCAGGGTATAAACTGAAGATGGCGTTACCGTTTATGTTAAAAGCGACATACAACCTTGACAGGCACTTAGCAGTATTATTAACGTCTTAAACACCGTGTGAGGGACGTACTTCTCCAATAAACAACGGGTTATGGCCGTTGTGTGTGGCCGAAGTGATAGCGTACTGGACCCACATTCGCCGCGTGATGGACGACGCGGGTTCGAATCCTCACGCTACCACTCGGATTTTTCAGTCACCGCCGAGTGGCTTAAAACTACCCACATGCTGTCCTGAAGACCACCCATCAACCCGGACTCTAGAGGAAGCCGTCCAAGCGAATCAAGAACGAGTTCCGGGGGGCAGCATGAGCCAATGCAAGATGGCGCCACTATAAACACTCGCCTGCGCCAGAACGGGCTGGGCCGACCATCAGGCCCCACCTGGAAGAAGCCTTGGGCCGACCATCAGGCCCCACCGGGAAGATGCCTACCGGCGCAATAGGCAACAACCTAAAAAAAAAAAAAAAAAAAAAAAAACTGTCCATCTCCACGCAGGAGCGCGGCATGGTGAAGGCGTCTGTTGTTGAATAATGGTGAGTTGGCCTCCGTGTGGGTCGAGGCGAAATAATACCAATAAACCAATAAACGCAATCGGTTTGTGAGCTCGTGTGTGTCTATGACGGCAAGAGATTCTCCTCACATCCAACCCACGAAGCAAGAGACAAGCGAACCAAGTTAATTTTGAACATAAAAATACAAAACGTTACATCTGGCGTCTATTAATATACCCCTACGCCAAGAAAAGAAAAAAAGACTGACGCCTATCTTCTATGTCCGTGTTTCTCTCTCAGTCCGAAAGATTGCCGCGACAATACACCCACGAAATGAGATGCGTCACAGCGAACAAAGTGAGGCCGAGACACAAAAAGACAAACCAGCAGCGAAATAGCGGACTTTTTCTGTATATTTTCTGCACCACAAAAACACGCAAAAGAATAATACAACAGACAACAACAAGAATAGAAAGAAAGACAGCAAATGAACGATGTGAAGGTGAGACACATGTAGACAATGTAAAACGTCTGTCATGAGAAAAAAAAGCGTTTCTGCACCAATAAACAACAAACCCAATTAACAAACATAACAAAAGAGAACAAAGAGAATGAAATGGCTCTCCCTTACTGAGAGGAATTAGATATTACCAACTAAAAACAAACGTTAGCCAGATTCTTCATATCCGGTTACATTTTTTTTCCTTAGTACCATACTTGCGCCATACCATCAAAGAGAAAAAAGAATTAAGATGTGAATGGGACCTGATACCAAGGGGGTGGCCGAGGGAGGGATGCAAATACCGTATAGACTGAAGTAAATAAATTTGACAAAAAAACAGGCCGAGTAATACATCCGTCCTGTAACAAAATATTCCTTCACCACAAAACAAAACACTAACCTTGGAATATAAGCTTAATGTTGTCACAATCTGTAATGCCACTTAATTAGTACGCCCACATCTCACCTGTGTGTGTGTGTGTGTGTGTGTGTGTGTGTGTGTGTGTGTGTGTGTGTGTGTGTGTGTGTGTGTGTGTGTGTGCGCAAAAAGCCCCACATGTAACTAGCATTAGGGGAGACGCTTCTTAATGGACCTGAAGCCTCGGCGTGGGATGAATTTTACTGATAATTATATATATATATATATATATATATATATATATATATATATATATATATATATATATATATATATATATATATATATTAGCTAGGAAGTACTGGAGTAGGTAGGAAGACACCTACCGAACGGGCGCAAGCCACTCCCGGTGAGGTATATATGGGAGGTGAGAAGGGCGTTGAAGCCCTCCAAAGACCCTTCCATGTCCTCACTAACCGTTTCCCTATTGTCTCACCAACACCGGAGAGTAGTTCAGCATGGTCTCTAAAGACAGATCCTCTCTTTATCCACACCACACTACATTCACACAACATATACACCTTTTCCCAAAATTAAAATTTCAAAATGGCGCACATACACCAAGCCTCGGAGTCCCGGCCTGGGGGGGGGGACCACAAATTTCCCCAGGGAGGACTCCCCTTCTGGATGCCGACCCGAGAGGTGTCTTGATAACCCCTCGAACCTCTTTCTTCTCAATTTCTGCAACATTCGCGGTCTCCGCTCTAATTTTCATTCTGTGGAACATCATCTTTCCTCCTCTAAACCTCACCTTCTCTTCCTTACCGAAACACAGGTTTCTGAGGCTACTGACAGCAATCTCTACTCTGTTCCCTCCTACTATCTCTATCCTAAATTTCAATCCAAAGCTGGATGTTGCGCCTACGTGCGCAACGACATCACTTGCTCTCGTGCCCACGACCTTGACTCTTCTGAATTTTCCACCATCTGGTTAAGACTTCACTGTCATTCTATTACTAAATACATCTGTGCTGTTTATCTCTCACCTAACTCTACCAACTATGTAAAATTCTTTGACTATTTGAATTCTAAAGTGGAGCACATCTTGACCCACTCTCCGTTCGCTGAAATCTCCATCCTAGGAGATTTCAATGTTCACCACCAGCTCTGGCTTTCATCCTCTTTCACTGACCATCCTGGTGAACAAGCCTACAACTTTGCTATCCTCAACGACCTAGAGCAGTTGGTCCAGCACCCTACACGTATTCCCGACCGTCTTGGAGATCTGCCCAACATTCTAGACCTCTTCCTTACCTCAAACCCTTCTGCTTATTCTGTCAAACTGTTCTCTCCGTTGGGCTCCTCCGATCACAATCTTATTTCTGCATCCTGTCCTATCGCTCCTGTACACCCTCTGGACCCACCGAAGAGGCGATGCTTCTGGCATTTTGCCTCAGCTCGGTGGGACGACCTGAGGATGTACTTTTCCGATTTCCCGTGGAATGATTATTGCTTCCAGGATAGAGACCCCTCTGTGTGTGCTCAGCGCATCACAGAGGTGATTGTCTCTGGAATGGAGGCATACATTCCTCGTTCTTTCTACTCCTCACGCTAAAAGCCTTGGTTTAATCACGCTTGTTCTCGTGCTGTCAATGATAGAGAGGTAGCTCACAAAAGGTACCAGAGCCTTCAAACTAATGCTAATTATGAACTTTACATTTCTGCCCGAAATCGTGCCAAATCTATTCTCCGACTAACCAAAAATTCTTTCATTAATAGAAAATGCCAAAACCTTGCTTTCTCTAATTAGTCCTGTGACTTCTGGCATCTAGCCAAAAAACATCTCCTCCAACTTCACTTCTTCATCTTTCCCTCCACTCCTCAGTCCTGACGGCAACACTGCTGTCTCATCTATCTCTAAGGCTGAACTCTTCTCTCAAACTTTTTCTAAAAACTCCACTCTGGACGATTCTGGGCATGTTCCTCCTACTCATCCCCCCTCTGACTCCTTTATGCCTGTTATAAAGATTCTTCAAAATGATGTTTTCTATGCCCTCTCTGGCCTCAATCCTCAGAAGGCTTATGGACCTGATGGAGTGCCTCCTATTGTCCTTAAAAACTGTGCCTCCGTGCTGTCACCCTGCCTGGTCAAACTCTTTCGCCTCTGCCTGTCAACATCTACCTTTCCTTCTTGCTGGAAGTATGCCTTCATACAGCCTGTACCTAAGAAGGGTGACCGCTCCAATCCCTCAAACTACCGTCCTATTGCTTTACTTTCTTGTCTATCTAAAGCTTTTGAATCAATCCTTAACCGGAAGATTCAAAAGCACCTTTCCACTTCTGACCTTCTATCTGATCGCCCGTATGGGTTCCGCAAGGGGCGTTCTACTGGTGATCTCCTAGCCTTCTTAACTGACTCTTGGTCATCCTCTCTTAGCCGTTTCGGTGAAACTTTTGCTATTGCGCTGGACATATCAAAAGCTTTTGATAGGGTCTGGCACAAATCTTTGCTTTCTAAACTACCCTCCTACGGTTTCTATCCTTCTCTCTGTACCTTTATCTCCAGTTTCCTTTCTGACCGTTCTATTTCTGCCGTGGTAGACGGTCCCTGTTCTTCCCCTAAAGCTATTAACAGTGGTGTCCCACAGGGTTCTGTCCTATCTCCCACTCTTTTTCTGTTGTTCATTGATGATCTTCTTTCCAAAACGAACTGTCCTATCCATTTCTACGCCGATGATTCCACTCTGCATTATTCAACTTCTTTTAATAGAAGACCCACCCTTCAGAAACTTAACGACTCAAGGCTGGAGGCTGCAGAACGCTTAGCCTCAGACCTTACTATTATTTCCGATTGGGGCAAGAAGAACCTGGTGTCCTTCAACGCCTCAAAAACACAGTTTCTCCACCTATCCACTCGACACAATCTTCCAAACAACTATCCCCTATTCTTTGACAACACCCAGCTATCACCTTCCTCAACACTAAACATCCTCGGTCTATCCTTAACTCAAAATCTCAACTGGAAACTTCATATCTCATCTCTTACTAAATCAGCTTCCTCGAGGCTAGGCGTTCTGTACCGTCTCCGCCAGTTCTTCTCCCCTGCACAGTTGCTGTCCATATACAGGGGCCTTGTCCGCCCTCGTATGGAGTATGCATCTCATGTGGGGGGGCTGGGTGGGCCCCTCACACAGCTCTTCTGGACAGAGTGGAGGCTAAGGCTCTTCGTCTCATCAGCTCTCCTCCTCATACTGATAGTCTTCTACCTCTTAAATTCCACCGCAATGTTGCCTCTCTTTCTATCTTCTATCGATATTTCCACGCTGACTGCTCTTCTGAACTTGCTAACTGCATGCCTCCCCCCCTCCCGTGGCCCTGCTGCACTCGACTTTCTACTCATGCTCATCCCTATTCTGTCCAAACCCTTATGCAAGAGTTAACCAGCATCTTCACTCTTTCATCCCTCACGCTGGTAAACTCTGGAACAATCTTCCCTCATCTGTATTTCCTCCTGCCTACCACTTGAACTCTTTCAAGATGAGGGTATCAGGACACCTCTACTCCCGAAACTGACCTATCTTTCGGCCACCTCTTTTGATTATTTTTAGTAGCAGCGAGTAGCTTGCTTTATTTTATTAATGTTTACTTTTTTGTGCCCTTGAACTGTCTCCTTTAATATATATATATATATATATATATATATATATATATATATATATATATATATATATATATATATATATATATATATATATATATATATATATATATATATATATATATATATATATATATATATATATATATATATATATATATATATATATATATATATATATATATATATATATATATATATATATATATATATATATATATATATATATATATATATATATATATATATATATATATATATATATATATATATATATATATATATATATATATATATATATATATATATATATATATATATATATATATATATATATATATATATATATATATATATATATATATATATATATATATATATATATATATATATATATATATATATATATATATATATATATATATATATATATATATATATATATATATATATATATATATATATATATATATATATATATATATATATATATATATATATATATATATATATATATATCGCCTCCGAGGAAAACTGGTCGAATGTTTCAAAATACCAAATGGTTTTACGAACGTAGACGAAATCAAAATGTTTAAAATCGATGACATGTTTCAAACAAGAATTGTACAAAATTTAAGTGTAAACAAACACATTCCAACTGCACAATATTTTTCGTACCAACGTATTAGCACGATAATGGAATAAGCTCCCTACTTCAGTAGTCCAGCAGTACGACTGATTAGAATATAAACAAGATCGACCGCCACCTCCTTCAACTTATTATTCACAAAAGTATAAATGCAAAGTGTTGGCAGCATTTGATTTGATGTAATTTCAATTAGTTTTAAGATTCAACGAAGACATTGGGAATGATTGGTTTACCAAAAGAGTAGTGGATGAATAGAACAGGCTTGGCAGTATGTTGTGAGTGCCAATGCAACAGATACATTCAAATTCAAGAATAGTGATGTTAAGTATTGTTAGGTTCACAGGAGCTCCCTTGTATAGGCCTATCGGCCTCTTGCAGACTACTTATGTTTTGTGTTCTTGTCTTAGTCTAATAATGCTCTTACCTAAAGGCGCTGATCTCATTGTGGGTTGTTTACCTTCCGTGTGCGTGTGTGTGTGTGTGTGTGTTGTAACAGAGAGAGAGAGAGAGAGAGAGAGAGAGAGAGAGAGAGAGAGAGAGAGAGAGATTTTCTGATTAAGTAACTGGCAGCTTTCTTTGACCAGGTCCCATTCCAATTAATTGACTCTTAATGAAAGGAACACACACACACACACACACACACACACACACACACACACACACACACACACACACATACACACACACACACACGGGAGGTAAACAATACACAATGGGATAAGCGCTTGAAGGTAAGAGCATAATTAGACTGAGCTAGCGTAAACAAACCCACGAAGGAGTAACAATAAACACTTGAAGTAACCGTTAAGTGCATACAAATATAGATGGAAAGGAAGAGGGGAGTGTACCGCCAGCACCACGCATCATTCCCCTTCAGGACGTCGGTCTCTCCCAAGTGTTTCCATCGCCTCTGTCCCGTGTCTTTAGTTTCCAATTTCGATGTAAATGTCCCGAAAACTTCTTCATTTCATCACACTAACTGCTGAACGGCCTCCCAGTGGGTCTTTTCTTGCCACTTGTTTTCCAGTCTATCACTTTTTGTCCAGCTGTTTTCCTTTCGCCCACATGTGTTCTGATCGTTGTCGTTTCTCATTTCTTGATTTTGATTGCCTTTATTATATCATATACTTTTGTCTGTTTTCTATTCCGTTTGCAGTTTTTCTTATTAGTTATAGTGTCCATGTCTCTGATCCATATGGCATGACGTGGAGAACGAACTTATCAAAAAGCCGTCGCTACAAACACAGCGGTAAAGAGATTCTCGATGTGTTAACTTGTTTTCCAAACTCACTCAAAACCAGTCTTACATCATACGTCATTTTCTTTCCGGTTCTAGTGGAGGTTTTGTTTGTATCAGTTGTCCTAAGAATACATATTTGTCTACTGTTTCTAGAACTGTCTCTTGGATGATTATATATATAATTATTTGTTCGATTTAAGCACGATTGTTGAATAAAATTTTATGCTTCTTATTCATATCAAGCCCTACTTTTAGACTCTCTATGTTTTTTTTTTCCATCAGATGCTGCGGTTCAGCAATAGTCTTGCTAAAAAGAACAATATTATCTGCAAAAGATTTCCACAATATCTGCTGTCAAATCGCATTTATCATCGTTTTAGTTTCCACTGGATCACAGGCCTTCTCGAGGCCAAGAGATGCTAAACAAAGTGGTTTTCTTTACTTTCCCTAATATATATATATATATATATATATATATATATATATATATATATATATATATATATATATATATATATATATATATATATATATATATATATATATATATATATTCATCGTCATTTCATTTAACGTCAGTTTTCACTCTTCCTGAGCAGTTGGATGCTTTATTGCTCTCCTCCATTCTACTCTGTCTTCTGCCTGATGCTCATCCGATCCCATCAATGACAAGTCTTCCTGCATACACCTCCACGTTTTACTAGGTCTACCAACTGGTCTCCTTCCTTCTACCTCTAATCTCTCCAAACCTGGGAGGAGAGCCATAAAGTGTCCAACTGCTCAGGAAGAGTGAAAACGGACGTTAAACGAAATGATGATATATATATATATATATATATATATATATATATATATATATATATATATATATATATATATATATATATATATATATATATATATATATATATATACACACACACACACACACACACACATACATACATACATATAGACATACATACATACATAACACACACACTTTGCTCTCTTTACATGTCCAAACCATCGGAGTCTTTCCCTTCTGAGCACTGTTTCCAGGTCCTCTACTACACATCTGTTAGATACATCTGCACTGGACACCCTATCTTGCCACCTGATCCCCGCCATATACCTCAGCATTCTGCGATTACTTGCTTTCAATACCTACATCGATTTTCTAGTTAGAGCCCATGTTTCTGCTCCATACAACATCACTGATCTAATACACGTTTGGTACACCCCTGCTCTGCTCTTTAGTGGGATGCTACGATTCATAAGTAGACTAGTCACCTCCCTCCACTTTAACCATGCCGCCGCCACTCTCGCTCTCACTGTCCTCTCCACTCCCGCTTCACAGTCCAGAACATCTCCCAAATAACAGAAATGTTCTACCTCATCCAGCTTTCCTCCACTCACCTCTAGTTCCTCCCTTTCAGTTTCTCGTCCTTGCTGTCTCCTTACGCAAGTTGGGCATGTAAAGTTCTGCACTCCTCTTACATTTTTTAGGCCTGAGCATCTATGGTAGCACCACTGCCTGCAACGTGTGCACAAGACTGAATTTACACCTACTACCCTCCCACAGCATCCACATGGATATTCTCCTGATTTAAGCTTTTCTCTTGCTTCTTTTCCAGTCACCATGTATTTTGTTTTTTCAATGTTAATTTTCAAACCTCTCTCCACCATTCCTTCCTTCCATTTATTAAACTTTTCTTTCACTTCTTCTACTGTCTGCATTTACTACCAAGTCATCTGTATACAGCAGCTCCCATGGTGCCTCTCCTATCGCTTCATGTGTTGCCTCCTCCATTACTGTTATAAACAAGAGTGGGCTAAGGGCAGATCCCTGGTGAACCCACACTCCAATTTCGAACTCATCTGATGTTCCCACCACTGTTTTCATTCTCGATTTTGTACCTTCATATAGTCCCATCACCGATTCAACCAATCTTTCTGGTACTCTTTGCCTTCTCAGTGCCCATCTTATAATTTCCCTTGGTACTCTGTCAAATGCCTTCTCTAGCTCTACAAAAACATGATGCAATCTCCTCCTCTTCTCCATAAACCTTTCCTGAAGCCCTCTCATAGTAAATATTGCTTCAGTTGTTTATCTCACAGGCAAAAGCCAAACTGACATTTATCAATTCTTATTATCCGTCTCAGCCTCTTCTCCAGAACTTTTTCATATACCTTCATGCCATGCTCCAGTAACCTTATCCCCCTATAGTTACCACATTTGAAAGCATCTCCTTTCCCTTTAAAAATGGGTATAGTGTAGCTTCCTTTCCAGTCTTCTGATATCTCTCCCTTTTTTAATACATCGTTTAACACTTTTGTCAATTCCACCACTCCTTCCTTTCCTGCTGCTTTTATCAAATATACTGTTAGCCCTGTAGGTCCTGCTGCTCTACCATTTTTAATTTCCTTTAGTGCTTCTTTTACTTCCTCTTCCGTAATTTTTCTTGTGGGTCTTTTACTTTTTTCAGTTTCATTTATCGCATATTCATTTTCCTCATTTAACAGTTTACTGAAATGTTTACTCCATCTTTCCAATATCTTTACTTTTTCCACCATGATGTTCCCTCCTTCATCTTTTACAATGCCCCAACTACATCTCTCTCTCTCTCTCTCTCTCTCTCTCTCTCTCTCTCTCTCTCTCTCTCTCTCTCTCTCTCTCTCTCTCTCTCTCTCTCTCTCTCTCTCTCTCTCTCTCTCTCTCTCTCTCTCTCTCTCTCTCTCTCTCTCTCTCTCTCTCTCTCTCTCTCTCTCTATCTCTCTCTCTCTATCTCTCTCTCTCTCTCTCTCTCTCTCTCTCTCTCTCTCTCTCTCTCTCTCTCTCTCTCTCTCTCTCTCTCTCTCTCTCTCTCTCTCTCTCTCTCTCTCTCTCTCTCTTCATTTGTTTCGCAATTTTAAACATCTATTTTTTTTCTCCTTTCTTTCTCCCTCACCCACTCGTCTGTTGCTTTCTTCTTCGCCTACTTCTCTTTTCTTGCCTTTTTCTTCTTTTCTTAAAACACCTCTCTATCTTCCTCCTCCTTTGTTTTTTGCCATTTCTTGTATGCCTCCTTCTTTTCCTTGATGGCCCGTTGCACTATTCCATTCCACCACCATGCCTCTCTTTCCTTTCTTCTAATTCCTTTTGTTTCACCAAACACTTCTCTCCCTGCTTTCATGATATTTTCTTTCAATTCTTCCCATCCTCCATTATTTTCCTCATTTTCCCTTTTCTCTCTTTGTTTAAACTCTCTTCTGATTTCCTCCTCCCTCAGCTTCCACACTTTTGTTTTTCTTTCTTCTTTCTTTTTTTATCTTTTTGTTTTCTCTACCTTCGTGGCTATGTCAGCACACAGAAGTATATGTAGTGTCAGGCACGCTTCCCCCAGGATCACCTTCACGTCTTTTATCCAAAAATCTTCATCCCTTCTGTAGCTACACTATATAGCCTACTTGCGTTTCCACTCTTCCACTTTTATATGTTACCACATTTTCTCATTGTTTCTTGAACCTAGTGTTTGCCACAACCATTCCACTCCAATATTTTCTCCCCATCTCTGTTTTTCTCTCCGTAACCATATACACCCATTACTTCCTCAAATTCATCTCTACTTTGCCCTATATGACCATTCAAATCTCCAATGAACACCTCATTTCTTAGACCTGCCATCTCGTCATCCAGCACTCCCCAAAACTCCTCGTCTGTCCTCCCCACCTGAGGGGCATACACAGAGAAAACATTGAATAGTTTCTCTCCTATTACCATTCTTATTAGCATTATCCTTAATGTTAACCTCCTCACTTCTATTACGTCCTCTATTAGCTCATCTCTCACCATCATCCCCACCCCTCCGACTCTCCCCCCCTCCACCACTCTCTAGCTCCTTTCCACCATATCTTGTACTTTTCTTCCTCTTTTCCAATCATTCTGCTTCCTTTACCCTTAAATTGCACTTCCTGCACACAACAAATGTCAACCTTTCTCCTACCCAGCATCTCCACCACCTCCCTGCTTCTTCCTCTCATCGTTCCCACATTCACCGTCCCTATTCTAAAGCTAAGTCCGGGATTCTTCGCACCCCCTGCCCACTCAAGGGCTGTCGGGTATTGCGGACCATATTCTGGATTCGAGCCATATCAGTTTTTGGAGCAAAATTTACAGGTGCATGCCCTTGCTAACCCCAACCACCTATTTTAAGTGGTGGCCCTAGCCTTTGCCTAGAAGAAAAGACAAACCCTACAAGGCAGCAGGGGGCTATGAGGTTTACTACCCACTATTTCACACATAGCTGGGACTGGATGGCCATTCACTTTGATAAACATGAGCTCATCTGCCCTTAGAATGGTCTTGTTTTTAATCCACCTGGGGCTCCAGCACACCCTCCTCACTGGTCAAAAAAAAGAAAAACAGTGGGGTCACCGGTTTAGTCGCCGACTACCCGACCATGCGGCTGGTTGTACTGGGTTTCCTGTTACCAGTAGCAGAGCACTACTTTAATTAACTGCCCTGACAAGAAACACACACACACACACACACACACACACACACACACACACACACACACACACACACACACAAATATATATATATATATATATATATATATATATATATATATATATATATATATATATATATATATATATATATATATATATATATATATATATATATATATACACACACACACACACACACATGGATATACATGCATACCACACACACACACACACACACACACACACACACACACACACACTCACACACACACAAAAATATATATATATATATATATATATATATAAATATATATATATATATATATATATATATATATATATATATATACACACACACGTATGCGCGCATATATTTCCACTCCCCCCCTTTCCCTTTCCTTAGCATGCTTAAAAATGGAGGACACAATAAATTATATTTTTCGTAGGACAGGAGGCAATTCAATGACAAAGAAGAAAAGGGGAAAAAACGACATCTAAATATCCACGGAATCTAAAAGAAAGTTAACATGCATAGGCTACATCGATAAATAAATTTCAAAAAACATATGAGCGGACTCGAAATCATTAGCAAAACAGAATAATATGCACGGAATTAGAAATTAGAGAGAAATTGGACTCATTTACGAAGGTGAATTATTTCGCAAAATATAATGAAAATCGTGGAATCGGAGCCAAAATTAGCATAGTCAAAGTGAACCAATCAGCAAACAAGAATAAAAAGCATGGAGCCAGAACCCGAAATAAATACTCTCAACACGAAATATGCGAAATAGAAGAAAAAAAAAAGATTCAGTGCACGATAAAAAGACAA
Organism: Eriocheir sinensis; assembly: GCF_024679095.1. Lineage (NCBI taxonomy): Eukaryota > Metazoa > Arthropoda > Malacostraca > Decapoda > Varunidae > Eriocheir > Eriocheir sinensis. The sequence goes on from NW_026110849.1 coordinate 22,832, forward strand.
AGGGATACAATATATTATAGGGCACGAGATAAAAAGAAAAACTGAGTGTATGTGAGTCTTAACGATAACTCGTAAAGGATCACTCATAAGGGCATGATTTAAGTTTAACACTCACCAAAGTAGCAGGAGGGGCAGGAGGAAGGAGGAGGAAGAGGAGGAGGAGGAGGAGGAGGATGCCATGTTCCCTTTATGCTCGCTCCTCCACGATGTACCTCCTCACCACAGACTAAAAAATAGAATAAGAGAAATGAAAAATAAATTAATGAACACAACACAAATTACCATGAAAGAAAATAATATAAACAAAGCTGAAATTTATGAGGATTCGCTTATTTTGTGTTCCATTATTAATTACTCGATCTAAAAATACCTTACCATTAAAAATATCATAGCAATAAGAGAGAGAGAGAGAGAGAGAGAGAATCATGCATCTCAACTTCAACAGATAACAGAATATATCAAACAAAATAAGAAGGAAGACAAGGAGAGAAGAATGGAAATAGGAGGCGTGGGTAGAAGTGAGCAAGCGTTCGAGGAAAAAAGGAGGGAAGACAAGGAGAGGAGAGGAAGAAGAGTAGGAGGTAGGAGATGGGAGGAAAAGGAGGAGCTTGGGAGAAGGAGTAGGTGCGAAGAAAAATAGACTAAATATGGAAATGCGGTATTGACCAAGGAAGGGAGGAAAAAAAGGGAAGAGGTTAAGGATGGAAGAAAAAATAAAATAATGTAGAGAAGTAAAGATTAAAAAAATAAAAAAATAAAACAAGGAAGAAAGAATTAATAGAAGTTACAAGGAATGAGATAAAGGTTAGAGTTAGATAAATTGGGATAGATATAGATATATAGATATATGCATTTGGATAGATAGATAGACAGAGAGAGAGAGAGATAGATGGATAGATAGAAAAAAATGGGAAACTGAAATCAAAACAAATAAAAATGGACATTATAATATTAAACTCTCTCTCTCTCTCTCTCTCTCTCTCTCTCTCTCTCTCTCTCTCTCTCTCTCTCTCTCTCTCTCTCTCTCTCTCTCTCTCTCTCTCTCTCTCTCTCTCTCTCTCTCTCTCTCTCTCTCTCTCTCTCTCTCTCTCTCTCTCACACACACACACACACACACACACACACACACACTATGATAATCTCACTCTCCCCTTCCCCTTCCTTCCCTTCCCGCCCCTTCCCTAATCAAATAAGCCACTCGGTATACCCCCTCCCCTACCCTTCCTTTCCCTTTCCATTACCTATATACCTCTCCCTATTCCCCTGATCCTCTCCCTCTCCCTCCACCTTCCATCACTATACCTCCTTTCCCCTACCTATAAACCCTTTCTGTTACTCTCCTTCCGTTTCCTTTTCTTTCCCTCCTTCATTATCTGATTTTCACTGATTATGTACCACTGCCTTCTTTTTCTTTTTCTTTTCTTCTTTTTCTTTTCCTTTTTCTTCTTCTTCTTCTTCTTCTTCTTCTTCTTCCCCTTTCCCTTACTTCTCCCTTCCATTTCCCGATTCCTATATACCCTCAATACCCACCTTCGCCTACTTCCCAATACGTGTCCTTCCAGTTTTCTTTTAATCACACCTGCCGTTCGTTCCTTTATGTGATGAAGGCTCCGCAACGCGATTCTTCTTCACCTGGACTCGTGCGTTCGGTGCGGTGTGTTTGCCACCATTTATATCCATACCTGCCATGTTCTCGTTTTCTTGAGGGAGTTCGTTTCTTTGTTTCCAAGGTCCTTATATTATCGCGCCGCAGTAAGGATTCATGGACCGTAGGGAGGGAGGAGTATGGAGGAAAAGGAGACTAGGAGAGAAGTAAAGAGGAGGGAGGGATAAGGAGAATAGAGTATCATGTGGAAAGAAGAAGAAGAAGAAGAAGAAGAAGAAGAAGAAGAAGAAGAAGAAGAAGAAGAAGAAGACGAAGAAGAAAAAAAAAAGAAGACATGGAAACAACAGTCAACGTAAAGGCTGTAGGCTTGTTCGTGGTTGCCTGCTTTGGTGATTTAGTTAAGTATTTCTATAATCTACAGAACACGTTCGCACGCACAAGATCACTCGCTACTGTCGCTACTAAAGAGTAATCAATGCGATTCTGAAAGAAGTTTATCGTTTTCGCACTAACAACTATAGGAAGGTTGTTGCAATGCCGGATTACTTGGGTCGAGAGAAAAAAAACATCGATATTTGTACTGCATCGCCTCTGAAGTGGTTGATCATTGTTTCCAGTTCGCGGATCAGTTTGACTTCAAATAACTGAGCGATCGATGTTGTTGATTTAAGGTATTGAGGTACTTGAAGGCCTGCATCAAATCCTCTCTTATTCGTCTCTTTTCCTGAGTAGAATTTGAGTTTCTTGGGTCTTTGTGCGTCAACACCCTAACGAAGGTAACCGTTTCGTGGTGTGTCGCTGTATTTTCTAGTAATTCGGTATCCTCTTTGTAGTTGGAAATCAGAACTAAACCTCGTATTCCAGGTGGTCTCACTAATGAGTTAAACAAAACTAACTGGGATCTTACTTTCAGAGTTCCTCGGAATTAACCCAAATAGAGTTGACTTTTTAAGGCGAACTTGCGGGGCTTTTTAGGTTCTAGGTCACTGATGATAGTGACCCCAAGATACGATTCGGCATGTACGACCTGCAGTGTGCTCCCACGCATGGTACATGTACGGTTACTGTTTCTGGACCCAAAGGACATGGCTTTACAATTGTCAAAGTTCAGCCATTTTCCACTTTTCAGACCACCGGATAATCCTGGTCAAAGTCTTTAAGGATGATCTCGCAATCCGTCGTCGGGAGGAGGAGGAGGAGAAGGCATCTGAGAGGACAGGTATTATGACCTACAGAGAAGGAATGAAGTACGGGAGGAGGAGGAGGAGGAGGAGGAGGACACATAAAAACATAAAACTTAAAAGAGTAGGCAGCACACAGCCTGTTGGGTTATAATGAGGCTGCTCGCTTTAGTGATTCAGTTAATCCATCAATTTCTTCACTGACCTTCAAAAGAGACTAAAGCACTTGCTGTACGAATGTACAGGACCATCCAATTGTCTCCCGACGCAACAAAGTAACAGAAGAGAAGGAAGAAGGAGAGGAGGATATGGTGAATCAGAGAGAGACGTGTAAGATGTCTATGGGAGAAGAGGGACGGGAGCGAGGGATGGAAGGAAGTGGGAGAGGTGAAAGAGTCATCCAGGCAAGGAGGAAAAAGGGAAGGAAGAGGTAGAGGAGGAAGAGAAAAGAAGACACTGACAAAGAGAAGTGTGGAGGGGGAACGACAGACAAGAAAAAAAGGAAAAAATAGGGAAAGGGAGATGAGACAGTGGAGGAAAGGGAAAGGGAGGGGAAACGGAAAGTGAGGGAAGTAGAGATTAGATAAGAAGTGGGAAGAAAAGAAAGAGGTGGGAAAAGGGAATGGAGGGTAAGGAAGGAGAAAGGAAGCGAAGAAGGTGAGGGGAAGGGAGGGGAGTAAAGAGGGGAGTGAAGAAAGGAGATGGGAAGGGAGAGGGATCAAAGGGAAAGGAAGGTGAAAAATAGGGTGGGAATATAAATAACTGAGGGGACGGAGGGTGTAGTGAGGAGAGACGAGAAAGGAGAAGAGGGAGGTGAGGGGAGATAAAGAGAAAGTGTTGCATCACACAGAGAAGCTCAAGTGAATCGGAGGCCTCCCGGCAGATCCTTTTTCCTCCACAGCATATTTCCATTAGGCGGCTTGTCAAAAAGAGTCGCTTCGATTCCATATCTCTCTCTACAGCTTAACCAGACGCCCACCTCCGCGGCGGCGCTGAGGGGAGCTTGGAAGGACACGGGAAAGATTCTCAAAGATTTCCTCGTCAGATCAAAAGAAGTCACGTTCTGGGCTAAAATATTGGTACGAGTTAAAAGTTTGAAAGACCTACGTATGGTAAATCGATGATATTATTCCCTCACACATGTTGATATTAAAAAAGGTGAATATGAATAAGATCCATATTTCTGCAACTGAGGATCAAAGGTAGGTATAATCTTGGATGTGATATCGGGTCGAGTACGAATAGTTATTAAACGCAAGAAAAATATGATTCTTCTCCTTGCATTTGAGTACTCCGTCGCACCTTACTGAAAACAGGTAACAATGAACACAATCCATATCTATCAATGAAAACTTCTGAGGAATCCAAGACAAAATAGTAGTTTGTTATACTGAAAAACCCTGTCATAAACTTGTTGCTGTGTCTATTCACCGGTTCATGATATCAGGACAGATAACATTGAACAGCCTGCAACATTTCCCAGCCAGCAAGTTAAATACGTCTTATTCCAAGTTAAAAGATTCCTTTTATTTTTGTTTAAAATACGTATAGATGTATTTTTTTCTGTACATGTTTATAGTAATACAAAAAGTAAAATCAAGAAATTCTAAATTTTTGAGTCAGAAGATAAAAGAAAACCTTTGTCTAGACTAAACATCGATTTGAGTTAAAATTCTAAAAAGAAATACGATCAATTCATATTGTTGTTCTCTCTCCCTTTTCGTTCATTGTCCCGCCTTTATTAGGAGAAATACATTATTAGCTAAGCTAAAGTTGGAATGATTGAAGGACGCAGGAAGTAATGATGTTTTTATTTACTCCTACGCCGTCATTAAAAAGGATAAAAATGTTTTATACTCTCGCACCTTCATTAAATTTTTTTAACTATGAGCTTAAGTTAGAATGACTGAAGGACGAAGGAAATATTCATGTTGTTTTCTCTCAGCACTCTCTTTTGCCTTACCACCCTTCATTACTAAAGGTATAATATTAGCATGAGCATTGGAAAAGGCCGATGGAAACTGATGTAATTATTTTCGGAATGGCTGCCTGTACTCCATCACACCTTAGTTCAATTAGTTAATGGAAATTCAAAGTCTGTGGGATTACGTTTAAAAGAGTCGTGACGAAAGATGTTTTATATTCTACCTGTAGCTACACGCCCACCCTCCCTCGCGGCCGCCCTCTCTTCCTACATCAATTAGAGCAGGTAACACCACGCACGTACGTCCCTCGCTAATCAGTCAAAAAGCAAAATACAAAATGCGCGGGAAAAATGAATCAAACTATTTGTGATCACGGCGAGTCCATTCAAGGCGGGAACGAGGCCAAGGACGAGGGCGAGGGCGAGGGCGAGGGCGAGGACGACTCAGTAACAATCGGGGGGGCGCCACATTTCCTACGGCACTTTTCCTACACGTCACATCTCCTACAACTTTAGTAGTATTTAGAGTAGTGACATATTTCTTACAGAGATACAGCACATCTACACACAGAAATCTATCCTGTAACAATTCCTACAGGGCTCCAATCACATTTCTTACACCAAGAAAGACAGTTGGTCACAATTCCTACAGGATTCCAGTCACTCAGTCTGCACAGGGAGAAAAGTCGGGTTCATACACAGAGTCGAGTCAAATCGAGTCAGCTTAAGACCCGACCCAACACTGTTCTTCTCTCATATCGTGGGACAAGGAAGGACAAGGAAAGACGACACGAACTTTCCCCCAGCTAAGGAGATATGGTCTTTTAGGGCCTTGCGCTCCACTGCGGTCATCCTGGCCGAGACAGTGGTTCTTCTGCCCTGCCGAAACGCTGCCTCCTGAGCACAAGGCACAGCTATTCTTGCGGCAGCAGCACATTATGACCCTGTAAAATGAACGTCTTGTCGTACTGTCATTCATGATAGGCTTGAGGTATTCATTTAAAAATTTCCTTTGAAAAGAATGTGCGCACGAAATCCATTTTTTACTTGTTTTACATTTTCATTTAATACTATGTCTATGTTCTTAAAGCGTGGAAAAAATCCTACATTAATATTCTCCAGCGATTTTTACTCTTTTTTGCATAATGTAACTGTTTCCTCTGCAAAAACTTGACATTCGTTTGCACTTCATTTTTGTACATGACACGGGATTTGTAAGATACATGACAGTGTAACTGTAGGAGGAGGCATACTTTTGTGGAGGAGATACGGTAGGTGCTCAGCGTTTGTGTAGGAAATGTGCTGCAGACTTGTTTTTGTGTAGAAAATATGACAGACTATGTGTAGGAAATGTGGCAATACTCCAGGTTTTGTTGATGTGTAGGAGATATGACAACGTCCGTAACAGTCATCTGAACGGGCTCAATGGCTCACAGGCTGACTTGATTTCTGTCTGAGACTGACTGGCTAACTGATTAGCTGGCTGACTAACTAGCTGGCGGACTGATTGACTGACTGAATGACTAATTGGCTGACTCGCTGGCTAGTTGACCGACTTCTGATTGCCTGAGTAATTGAATGAAAAACTGGGTGATTAAGTAAATAGCTGACTGGTTGACTGACTGAATGGTTGATAAAGTGACTAGCTGAATGGTTGACTGGGTAGCAAACTGGGTGACTGGCTGATAAACTGACTGACTAACTGGCTGACTGATTGATTGGGTGACTGACTGGTTTACTACCTGCCTGATCAATTTTAACGCTGACTTTTCGACTAACGGACTGGATGACTAGCAGACTGACTGGCTGATTGGATGATTGCCTGACTGGCTAACTAAATAACTGAGTAGCTGACTGGCTAACTGACTGGCTGAGTGACTCACTGACTAGCTGGCTGACTGGTTGACTATGCCAGACTAATGTTTGACAAACTGAATAAATTTTGACTGGCTGACTGGCTGGGTGGGTGACTGACTGACTGGCGGGTGACTACCTATATGACTGAATGGGTGACTAGCTGACAGAATATCTGGCTGATCAACTACCTTACTGACGGACTGACTGACAGGTTGACTGAGTTGACTGGCTAACTGACTAATTGACTGTATGACAGGCTCACCCGCTGACTGACTGTCTGAGTGACTAGCTGACTAATTGATTGGCTGACTCTCTGACTGACTGACTGGCTAAGTAGCTGTAGTCAAGTGACTGATTGATGGACTAGTTGACTAACTGACTGACTCACTGATTGCCTAACTCACTGACTGACTGCCTGACTGACTGACTAACCAACTGGCTGACTAAAAGATAGGTTGACTGCTTGATTAGCTGCCTGACTAACTGAATGACTTACGGACTGATTGGTTACGGTGGTAGTTGTGGAAGGGGTAACGGTTTGGTGGTGGTGGTGGTAGGGGGGGATAGAGAAGTGGTGGTGGTGGTGGTGGTTGCAGTGGTGGTGGAGGGGGGTTGGGGGGGCAAAGTTTTAATTGACGATTGTCCTTGACACTTAATGAAGAGCTTGCCTAATCGCGTCGGGACAAAAATAGACTCTCGGCCATTTTATTAATACACGCGTTGAGGCGAATCACTTTTCAAAGCCATCACAAAACAATTATAATGACGGAGGAAAGCAACAGGCAGACAGACACAGACAGACAGACAGACAGAGAACGATACAATTAACAAACGAACGATGTAAATAATAAAAAATATTATTGTTATTTTTATCATTACAATTACTAATATACAGAGCAGTAGTAGTAGTTTAGTAGTAGTAGCAGTAGTAGTAGTAGTAGTGGTAGTAGTAGTAGTAGTCGTGGTAGTAGTAGTAGTCGTGGTAGTAGTAGTAGTAGTGGTAGTAGTAGTAGTATCAGCATAAAAATCCAGACAACACAGGAGGCAGGCGCCTCTAACTGACTAACGTCACTACCAATCAGAGCAAAGGGCTTCAGCCTCAACAAACAAGAATTTGTCTACGCCGTTGCTCTGAGATATGGTTGGCCGATTGAGGGACTGCCTGATCTCTGTGCATGTGGATCACCGAAGGATGTCACTCACACCATGACATGCAAGAAGGGAGGCTTCGTCTGTATCCGACACGATGAGGTGAGGGATCTGACAGCCAGCATGCTCGGGGAGGTACGCCAAGACGTCACTACCGAGCCGGCACTGCTTCCACTGGACAGCGAACACCTTAGATACAGGACGGCCAATACTTCACATTAGGCACGGGTTGATGTAATTGTAAGTGCTCGCGGATTCTGGATGCGCGGACAGCGAGCATTCATGGACATCCGCATATTCGACCCGATGGCTGCCTGTCACCGAGAGCTGGCCTTGGAAGCCGCCCACCACAGGAACGAGCAGGAGAAGACAAGGGCATACGGTGAAAAAATCCAGCATGTGGATCAGGGCAGCTTCACTCCCCTCGTCTTCACCATATCCGGCGGGATGGGTCCCAGGGCCCGATGCTTCTACGCACGAAAGGCGGAACTGATCTCAGAAAAGAAGCATCAGCCGAGGAGCCACGTTGTAGCCTGAATGAGGTGTCGCCTCTCGTTCTCCCTGCTCAAGTCGGCCATCCTATGTCTCAGGGGCACCAGACACTCTGGCCCAAAAGCCACCAACATTTCCAATATGGACTATGAGGCCACAGTGGTGGAGAGTGACATTAGGGTGGGTCGGGAGCGACATGAGTAGTGAAGGAATAGTAGTAGGAGAGGATAAGGTGTTATTTATAGATTTAGTGCTAAGTAGTATTAGTGATATGCTTGGATGCCACAGTCATTAGCAAACAGAGCTGGGGCTAATGACATCCAATTTATGGAGCCCTCCATGATTATGTGTCGGAAAAATAAGCATGGGTGGAGGTATCTTTTTGTAGTAGTAGTAGTAGTAGTAGTAGTAGTAGTAGTAGTAGTAGTAGTAGTAGTAGTAGTAGTAGTAGCGGTGGTGGTGGTGGTGGTAGCAGCAGCAATAGTAGTAATATTAGTAGAAATAGTCATTCCTCTATTCGTTATTCTTTCCGTCCCATCCATATTTGCAACCCACTGACAAAACACCGGGAAACAGTAACGTTGAACATTTGTGCGTGTGAGTAAACATTGCAAAAGTCAATTTAAATATATCTGTCACCTACAGACCTCCCGGGCAATCACTCGATGACGACCTTGAAATGTACAGCGTCTTAAGGCAGTCACTTAATAACAGCGACTCACTGATATTAGGAGACTTTAACCTCCCCCATATCGACTGGGCGACACTGTCAGGTACAGAAGGCGAGTCACATAGAATGATCGAATTTCTAGAAGAAAATTATCTAAGCCAAATGGTTTCTGAGCCAACTCGACAAAATAATATACTCGACCTTGTTATAACGACCCAAGATAACCTTGTCAGTAGTGTCACGGTAGGAGAACACCTCGGTTCTTGCGATCATAAATTAGTGCGCGTCGACATTAAAGCTCAATCATCAGTGACTGAAAATAAAGTAAAGGTGCCCAATTTCAAAAGAGCTAACTTCGTAGAAAGTCGCCAACAACTAACAGCAATCCCACTATCCGATGACTGCAACGTAGAGGAAGCCCGGCTAAGCCTTAAACATCACTTACTCACTCAGCAGAACACATTCGTCCCCTTGTGCGAGAAGCGAATTAACACTAATAAAAGCCCACCGTGGTTTAATAGCGAAATTAAACAATCAGTCAATGAGAGAAAATTGTTTTACAGGTTAAAGAAAGAACAAAGCACGCCCGAGAACATTAGACTTTATAATGATGCCAGGCGACGAGTAAAAAGACTAGTAGGTCAGGCAAAGCGTAGATATGAAGAAAATATTGCAGCCAAATGTAAAAATAACCCGAAATCTTTCTTCAGTTACATAAACAACAGAAAGGCGATCAAAAGTGGTATTGGACCTTTAACAAACAGCGACGGTGCACTAGTGACTGACAGCCAACACATTGCAAACCTCTTAAACAATTACTTTTCCTCGGTGTTTAATACTAACAGTCTTCCTCTCGCTACCACCAACACCAGTACTATTGTAAATCTCGAGCATGCATTGCCTAATTTTGAAATAACAACCGATGAAGTCCTTAAAGCTCTCCATTCACTTAAAACAAATAAAAGTCCTGGACCTGACAAAGTATATCCAACTCTGCTGAAAGAAACGAAGAGCGAAATACTCTCCTCCCTCGCAACCGTATTCAATATGTCCTTGCGACAAGGCATCGTCCCTTCAGATTGGAAAAAGGCTAACGTGACACCGATTTTCAAGAAAGGAGACAAAAAAGTACCAGGTAATTACAGGCCCATTAGTCTAACTTCGGTTGTAGGTAAGCTACTTGAGGGCATAATTAGAGACAAAATTGTGAGTTACCTTGAAAGCCACTCATTGATTGGGGACTCACAACATGGCTTCGAAACAAAAGATCCTGCCTATCAAACCTATTAACCTTTTATAACGACCTCTTCACTGTTTATGACGTAACCAAATCACTGGACGTAGTCTATCTTGATTTCAGAAAGCGTTTGATAAAGTCCGCATCATAAATTACTTTACAAATTAAAGCAAATAGGTATCGACGGTCAAGTAAACCAATGGATCGCGAATTGGTTGAGCAACAGACAACAAAGAGTAGTGATTGACGGATTTAACTCAGAGTGGGCGCCTGTCACTAGTGGCTTCCCTCAGGGCTCGGTTCTTGGCCCAGTGCTCTTCATTATTTACATCAACGACGTGGATGTTGGACTCAATAACTGCATTAGTAAATTTGCAGACGACACAAAGATTGGTAACTCGGTTCTCACTGACGAAGACAGGCAAAGCCTCCAAGAGGATTTGCACAAAATTTCAGCTTGGTCGGATAGATGGGAGATGCCCTTTAACGTAGACAAGTGCCAGGTCCTTCAAGTTGGAACGAGGAATAAGAAGTTCGAATACGAAATGCGCGGCGTTAAACTAAAAAGCGTTCAATGCGTCAAAGACTTGGGGGTCAAAATCGCGTCAAACCTCAAATTCTCACAGCAATGCATCGATGCAACAAATAAAGCGAACAGAATGTTGGGCTTCATTAAAAGAAACTTTGTATTCAAGAATAAAGATGTAATACTCCCGCTCTACAACAGTTTAGTCAGACCCCACTTGGAATATGCGGTACAGTTTTGGTCCCCCCACCATGCAAAGGATATTGCTAAATTAGAAGGTGTTCAGCGTCGGGCAACGAAAATGATCCCTTCCTTGCGCAACAAATCCTACGAAGAAAGGCTTTCTACCCTTAACATGTTCTCTCTTGAGAAACGTCGCCTCCGAGGAAAACTGATCGAATGTTTTAAAATACTTAATGGTTTCACGAATGTAGACAGATCAACATTGTTTATGATCGATGACAGTCTGCGCACGAGGAACAATGGCGTAAAACTCAGATGTAGACAAGTAAATTCAGACTGCACAAATTTTTCTTCACCAACGTTGTAGTGCGAGAATGGAATAAGCTTCCACCATCAGTGGTCCAGTGTAACACGATTGACTCCTTCAAAAATAAGCTCGACCGTCACCTCCTTCAACTTAATATCAACTAGAGTAGAAGTGCAACGTTTTGGAGTCTTCTGATTAATGTAAAATCACATAGGTTTAAGGACAGACCACCAAGTCTGGACCATGGGGTCTGTGTGGTCTGATTTTCTATGTAAATCTATGTAAATCATTTTTCCCAATCCTTCAATTACCCAGCTAACTTTCCTTCTTTTCTATTTTACCTCTCTCACTAAATAGTCTATTTCATCTCTCTCTCTCTCTCTCTCTCTCTCTCTCTCTCTCTCTCTCTCTCTCTCTCTCTCTCAGAGACACGCCAGTCCTCGTCGGCAGACCGACTCGGTCGGCTAGATTTCGATCGCCGATAGAGTCGGTCTGTCGGCACCCTGCTACGGGCCGCCAATAGGCTAAGCCCGTGCTCCCCCGCGCAGGGAGGGAGCATTTTTACCCTCTTAACGGGCCGTCTGAAGACAAGGGCCCGTTCCCCTAGTGATAGTACTAGGGGCAATCTTTAACAAAATCTCTCTCTCTCTCTCTCTCTCTCTCTCTCTCTCTCTCTCTCTCTCTCTCTCTCTCTCTCTCTCTCTCTCTCTCTCTCTCTCTCTCTCTCTCTCTCTCTCTCTCTCTCTCTCTCTCTCTCTCTCTCTCTCTCTCTCTCTCTCTCTCTCTCTCTCTCTCTCTCTCTCTCTCTCTCTCTCTCTCTCTCTCTCTCTCTCTCTCTCTCTCTCTCTCTCTCTCTCTCTCTCTCTCTCTCTCTCTCTCTCTCTCTCTCTCTCTCTCTCTCTCTCTCTCTCTCTCTCTCTCTCTCTCTCTCTCTCTCTCTCTCATATTTCTACTTTATCCGATCTAATATCTCTTCCCCTCTTTCGTCTTTATCATTTATAAGAGAAAGGTTGAGGAAGGGGGCAATGGAGAGGAAAGGTACGGTAAGCAATACAAGGAAAGAAGGACGGAAGGAAGGAAGGGAGGGACGGAGAAGGAAGGGAAGGAGGAAGGTAAAATGAGCATTAAGATATGGATTTAGAATGGAAGGTGGGAAGATAAATATAATTAGAGTAAAGAAGGAAGGAGGAGGAGGGAGGAAGGAGGAGGAGGAGAGAAGGAGGAGGAAGGAGGAGGAAGATGGGAGCTTAGACAATATAGATAAATCAGGCTGTAACGGAGGGTGATGAACAAAGAGAGAGAGAGAGAGAGAGAGAGAGAGAGAGAGAGAGAGAGAGAGAGAGAGAGAGAGAGAGAGAGAGAGAGAGAGAGAGAGAGAGAGAGAGAGAGAGAGAGAGTGTGTGTGTGTGTGTGTGTGTGTCAGCAGTCAGAGGGAGAGGCCGTACGCTCAACGCTCCGTCAGCAGTGTGAAGTAGCCGCACCTGAGGCTGCCTCAGATTCTCCAGACGTCCTCAGCACCTACAACACCCCTTCATCACCAACACTGCAAAGTGTTCTGTGTAGTGCCTTGCGAACAGTGCGGTGGACAGTGTAAGGACAGTGCCAGACCCATACACTCAGAGGATTTAAATCTCTTGGGACGTCCTCTCCGCCCTTCCACAGCTGCACTGCATTCCAAAAGGGATTAACTGCGGCCGCCCCCCTGCCCGGCCCTGTCCTGACCTGACATCTCCCACATCTCACCATCTCGCACGCACATGGCAGGCTCTATCCCTCCTCACAGCAAAATTGCCTGGGCCGGCCAAGCAGGCTTCCCTGGCGCCAGATACTGCTGCATCTGTAACTACTCTACACGGGACAGGCCTGTGACGACCTGCACCGGAAAATACTGCCCAACTCTGTGTGCGGTGAGTGTTTCTCAGACGCCGAACTCTGCTGCGCCCAGATAGGTGAGTTAAGGCGTGCCCGAGGCTGCTTCCGGCCTGTGACTTACGAGTTGACCTCACCCACCACCTCAGAGCTCGAGGAAACCAACAGCGAGACCGTGCCGGAAGAACAAGAACAATCGATTCCTCCATCAAGGAGGAGCACGCAGGGCGTCTGGTTCAGCCCCAGCAAGAGACTCAGAGGCAGAAACTAATCATAAACGATACAGGGAAAAGAAAAAGCTTGTTCTGAATTAAAAGATTGCAAAAGCAAAAACTCTGAGTCTGTTTGAACAGATTGAAATCTCTGAGTTGGAGAAGTCACCCACAGATCACCAACATCGCCACGAGTGCACTGCCCAGCAAGATTGACACAGACTGGGAGGAAGTAAGAACATAAGAACATAAGAACGCAGGAGTCTACAAGAGGCCGGTAGGCCTGTACGAGGCAGCTCCTTTGACCCTAAGCTCCCGTGTATCTAACCCCACCTAATATCGCTGTCCATGAATTTATCTAGTCTATTTTTGAATGTGACAATTGTATTGGCACTCGCCACATGACTGCTAAGCCTATTCCACTCATCCACCGCCCTGTTAGTAAACCAATTTTTCCCTATGGCCCTGTTGAATCTGAATTTATCCAGTTTAAACCCATTACTTCGTGTCCTACCCGGTTCTCTTACCAACAAAACCTTATGAATGTCTCCCTTATTAAAGCCCTTCATCCATTTATAGACCTCGATCATGTCTCCACGCACCCTTCGCCTTTCTAGAGAATGCAAGTTTAACTGTTTGAGTCTTTCCTCGTATGGCAAGTTTCTCAACCCCTGAATCATCTTAGTCATCCTCCTCTGCACCGATTCTAACATTTTGATATCCATTCTATAGTAAGGTGACCAGAACTGAACCGCATAGTCAAGATGAGGTCTAACTAATGCTAAATATAGTTTGAGGAAGACTTCGGGGCTTCTGTTGCTTACGCTCCTTGAAATAAATCCCAGTACCCTATTAGCTCGATTTCTAGCTTCTTTTTTTTTTTTTTTTTTTTTTTTACAGCAAAGGAGACAGCTCAAGGGCACAAAAAAGTAAACATTAATAAAAAAAAAGCCCGCTACTCGCTGCTCCTAAAAAGAATCCAAAGAGGTGGCCGAAAGATAAGACAGTTTCGGGAGGAGAGGTGTCCTGATACCCTCCTCTTGAAAGAGTTCAAGTCGTAGGCAGGAGGAAATACAGATGAAGGAAGATTGTTCCAGAGTTTACCAGCGTGAGGGATGAAAGAGTAAAGATGCTGGTTAACTCTTGCATAAGGGGTTTGGACAGTATAGGGATGAGCATGAGTAGAAAGTCGAGTGCAGCGGGGCCGCGGGAGGGGGGGAGGCATGCAGTTAGCAAGATCAGAAGAGCAGTCAGCGTGGAAATATCGATAGAAGATAGAAAGAGAGGCAACATTGCGGCGGAATTTAAGAGGTAGAAGACTATCAGTATGAGGAGGAGAGCTGATGAGACGAAGAGCCTTTGCCTCCACTCTGTCCAGAAGAGCTGTGAGTGGAGCCCCCCCACACATGAGATGCATACTCCATTCGAGGGCGGAAAAGGAACCTGTATATGGACAGCAACTGTGCAGGGGAGAAGAACTGGCGGAGACGGTACAGAACGCCCAGCCTCGAGGAAGCTGATTTAGTAAGAGATGAGATATGAAGTTTCCAGTTGAGATTTTGAGTTAAGGATAGACCGAGGATGTTTAGTGTTGAGGAAGGTGATAGCTGGGTGTTGTCAAAGAATAGGGGATAGTTGTTTGGAAGATTGTGTCGAGTGGATAGGTGGAGAAACTGTGTTTTGAGGCGTTGAAGGACACCAGGTTCTTCTTGCCCCAATCGGAAATAATAGTAAGGTCTGAGGCTAAGCGTTCTGCAGCCTCCAGCCTTGAGTCGTTAAGTTCCTGAAGGGTGGGTCTTCTATTAAAAGAAGTTGAATAATGCAGAGTGGAATCATCGGCGTAGGAATGGATAGGACAGTTCGTTTTGGAAAGAAGATCATCAATGAACAACAGAAAAGAGTGGGAGATAGGACAGAACCCTGTGGGACACCACTGTTAATAGATTTAGGGAAGAACAGTGACCGTCTACCACGGCAGAAATAGAACGGTCAGAAAGGAAACTGGAGATAAAGGTACAGAGAAGGATAGAAACCGTAGGAGGGTAGTTTAGAAAGCAAGATTTGTGCCAGACCCTATCAAAAGCTTTGATATGTCCAGCGCAATAGCAAAAGTTTCACCGAAACGGCTAGAGAGGATGACCAAGAGTCAGTTAAGAAGGCTAGGAGATCACCAGTAGAACGCCCTTGCGGAACCCATACTGGCGATCAGATAGAAGGTCAGAAGTGGAAAGGTGCTTTTGAATCTTACGGTTAAGGATTGATTCAAAAGCTTTAGATAGACAAGAAAGTAAAGCAATAGGACGGTAGTTTGAGGGATTGGAGCGGTCACCCTTCTTAGGTACAGGCTGTGTGAAGGCATACTTCCAGCAAGAAGGAAAGGTAGATGTTGACAGGCAGAGGCGAAAGAGTTTGACCAGGCAGGGTGACAGCACGGAGGCACAGTTTGTAAGGACAATAGGAGGCACTCCATCAGGTCCATAAGCCTTCTGAGGATTGAGGCCAGAGAGGGCATAGAAAACATCATTTTGAAGAATCTTTATAACAGGCATAAAGGAGTCAGAGGGGGATGAGTAGGAGGAATATGCCCAGAATCGTCCAGAGTGGAGTTTTTAGAAAAAGTTTGAGAGAAGAGTTCAGCCTTAGAGATAGATGAGACGGCAGTGTTGCCGTCAGGACTGAGGATTGGAGGGAAAGATGAAGAAGTGAAGTTGGAGGAGATGCTTTTGGCTAGATGCCAGAAGTCACGGGAAGAGTTAGAGAAAGCAAGGTTTTGACATTTTCTATTAATGAAAGAATTTTTGGTTAGTCGGAGAATAGATTTGGCACGATTTCGGGCAGAAATGTAAAGTTCATAATTAGCATTAGTTTGAAGGCTCTGGTATCTTTTGTGAGCTACCTCTCTATCATTGACAGCACGAGAACAAGCGTGATTAAACCAAGGCTTTTTAGCGTGAATGTATTCCTCCATTCCAGAGACAATCACCTCAGTGATGCGCTGGGCACACACAGAGGGGTCTCTGTCCTGAAAGCAAAAATCATTCCACGGGAAATCTGAAAGGTACATCCTCAGGTCGTCCCACCGAGCTGAAGCAAAATGACAGAAGCATCGCCTCTTCGGTGGGTCCAGAGGATGTACAGGAGCGATAGGACAGGATGCAGAAATAAGATTGTGATCGGAGGAGCCCAACGGAGAGAACAGTTTGACAGAATAAGCAGAAGGGTTTGAGGTAAGGAAGAGGTCTAGAATGTTGGGCCGATCTCCAAGACGGTCAGGAATACGTGTAGGGTGCTGGACCAGCTGCTCTAGGTCGTTGAGGATAGCAAAGTTGTAGGCTTGTTCACCAGGATGGTCAGTGAAAGAGGATGAAAGCCAAAGCTGGTGGTGAACATTGAAATCTCCTAGGATGGAGATTTCAGCGAAGGGAGAGTGGGTCAAGATGTCCTCCACTTTAGAATTCAAATAGTCAAAGAATTTTACATAGTTGGTAGAGTTAGGTGAGAGATAAACAGCACAGATGTATTTAGTAATAGAATGACAGTGAAGTCTTAACCAGATGGTGGAAAATTCAGAAGAGTCAAGGTCGTGGGCACGAGAGCAAGTGATGTCGTTGCGCACGTAGGCAACATCCAGCTTTGGATTGAAATTTAGGATAGAGAGAGTAGGATGGAACAGAGTAGAGATTGCTGTCAGTAGCCTCAGAAACCTGTGTTTCGGTAAGGAAGAGAAGGTGAGGTGTAGAGGAGGAGAGATGATGTTCCACAGAATGAAAATTAGAGCGAAGACCGCGAATGTTGCAGAAATTGAGAAGAAAGAGGTTCGAGGAGTTATCAAGACACCTCTCGGGTCGGCAGCCAGAAGGAGTCCTCCTGGGGAATTTGTGGTCCCCCCCCCAGGCGGGGACTCCGAGGCATTGCTTAATTGAGCCATTTTGAATTTTGAATTTTGGAAAAAGGTGTATATGTTATGTGAATGTAGTGTGGTGTGGATAAAGAGAGGATCTGTCTTTAGAGAGCATGCTGAACTACTCTCCAGTGTTGGTGAGACAATAGGGAAACGGTTAGTGAGGACATGGGAAGGGTCTTTGGAGGGCTTCAGCTCCCTTCTCACCTCCCATATATACCTCACCGGGAGTGGCTTGCGCCCGTTCGGTAGGTGTCTTCCTACCTACTCCAGCTTGAATGCATTGTGCCCTTCGACGGAGATCAGAGCTCACTAAGACCTCTAAATCTCTCTCGCACCCAGACCTGCTTATGAGAGTGTCATTTAAGCAATAGTTATGTGAGGGGTTGTTCCTACCTACACTCAGAATACTGCACTTCCCTACATTGAACTCCATCTGTCATTTATCCGCCCAGTCATACAATATGTTGAGTTCACCTTGGAGAATACTAGCGTCCTGATCCGACTCAATTACTCTACCGATCTTGGTATCATCTGCAATTTACTAACATCACTACTAATTCCTGTATCTAAGTCACTGATATAAATAATAAACAAAAGTGGACCTAATACCGAACCTTGTGGGACCCCACTCGTAACACATCCCCAGTCAGATCTTTTACCATTGATTGGCACTCTTTGCTTCCTATTGCCAAGCCACGCCTTGACCCAGTTCAAAACTTTACCCTTTACTCCGTGAGCCTGTAATTTGCTCCGAATGCTCCGAATCCCTCTTCTGGCGAAGCTGGTGGACGTCAGGCTTTCACGCAAACTCGCCAAACTCGTGGACTGCTTGCCTCCCTCACCTAGTGTCGAAGGAGCCAGCGGCCCCGACAGCAGCGACAACAGCAGCAACACCAACACAACCTCCGACGACGCCACCGCCACTACCAGCACCACAAGCCGGGACGCTGCTCAGGCCAGCGACCGTGAGGCCACAGACGTCAGCAGCAGCAACGACAACAACCGCAGCGCTCCTCGCTCCGGCACAAGTGTCGCTGACGGCGCCATTGAAAGAAGAAATAACCAAAACAACGGCCGAGGAGTAACTGAAACCGGCAACCGCAGGGGAGGCCAGGAGCTGACAGGAGACAACAGCAGGAGGCGGCGTGAAATCCATCGAACGCTGCTCACCGCGGTTCCTCTCGGCCGACGCCTCCTTCCCCTTGTCGTCGCCCGGCCAGACAAGGCGACCTCAGCCGACCCGCCCAGGAACATCACCCCGCCCCTCGACGCCGCGGGAGAAACAAGGTATGTGACTACTGCTCCCGCCGAGGCCACACAGCGGAGGAGTGTCACGCAAGGGCTGCAGACGCAAGGCAAGAACAACTCCTCAGACGTGTGATTGCTGAGGTCAGGCAGCCGACTCCAGTCACCTGCCTCCTCCACCTGGACCCTCACACATCGCGCCAGACACCCGGCTGGCATTGGTTGACCCCTCTCTCCTACCTGAGTAGCTTCATCACCCATCACCAACTCAGATAGGATGGCAGACACGCCGAGAACTCGTCGCCAGTTGGCGCTTCTCTCCGCCAACGTGCGAGGCCTATGCACCAACATCTGTGACCTGACCCACAGCTTTGTCCTGAGGCACCGCGTGGACATAGCTGTGGTGACTGAAACGTGGCTCAACAGTGAGGTGGAGTCATCCTTCGGCGGGATTCCAGGCTACACCCACTGGATCAGGAGGGACCGCCAGGGAAGACAAGGCGGCGGTGTGGCAGTGTGCCTCAGGGAAAGAGTGCAGGCTGAGAGACTCGAAGTAGAGACACCACCCACGACAGAGGCGGTGTTTCTCAAAGTAATACTGGCGAATGGCACTGCCCTCCTCTTGTGTGCCATGTTCTGCCCCCCAAGGCAAGGACCTGCCCCCCTGGACTTCCTGACCGACCAAGTGGACGACCTGCTGACTCGCCACCGCTGCTGGCACATCCTGATCGTGGGCGACTTAAACCAGCATATGGAGGGAGCCGCCTACGAGACTCTCCTGACGGTGCAGGGTGTGACAGACCACGTCACTTTCCCCACCCACGAGAGGCGGGACGCTGGACCACGTTATCTCTGACCTGGGAGAAGGCAGGGTCACGTGCCACCAGCTTGGGCTGGTTGGCAGCTCCGACCACCACGCCATCCTGGCCCGGGCAGACGTGGGTGTGGCGCGGGATGAAGCCACTTCCCACACCATCTGGCTGTGGGACAGAGCTGACTGGCCCTTCCTTAAGAGAGACCTGCAGCAGATAGACTCTCACACCATTCTGTCTAGGCGAGCAGAGCCCATGGCGAGGGCTTTTACTGAGCGGCTCAAAAATCTTCAACGAGAGCACATCCCACACCGCCAGTACACCTCCAGGCCCACAGACCAGCCCTGATTCGGGTACCGCTGCCGCCTTGCTGCAGAGAGAAAGTATTCTGCGTGGCTCAGCTACAAGAGGAGCCCAATCCGCCGCAATAAAGCCCTGCATCGAGCGGCATGGCAATATATGGTGGCCAAGAGTAAATGGGCGAAACGGAGGTGGGAAAGCGACTTCCGCGCCAAGCTGTGCGGGCCTGGGGTGGGCAGCAAGACCTGGTGGGCCCTTGTTAAGGAGAGACAAGCTAGCAGCCACCAAGAAACCATCCTTCCCCTCACCAAGCAGGACGGCACCACAGCAACCAGCAGCAGGGAGAAGGCAGAGCTCCTGGCTGACCTTTTCTCTGCCAAGATGTACATCGCCGACCCCACCAGACCTCCACCACAACTGGCACAGGAAGGCAGTGGCTTAGTGGTTAGCATGCGGGCCCTGCATTCACCGCGTGCTGGAGGATGCGGGTTCGAATCCCCACGCTGCCACCTGAAATTTTTCAGTCACCGCCGAGTGGCCTAAAACTACCCACATGCTGTCTTGAAGCCAACCCATTAACCCGGACTCTAGAAGAAACCGTCCAAGTGAATCAAGAATGAGTTCCGGGGGGCAGCATGATCCAAGAATAAATGGCGCCACTATAAAAATTGTCTGCGCCATGACGGGCTTGAGCCGACCACCAGGACCCTGAAGAAAGCCTACCGGCGCTATAGGCGAAAACGTAAAATAAAATATAATAAAAAACTGACAGAGGTCGAGGAACAACGGGAGCAAGTGGAGCGCCTTCTGAGAGCGGTGGACGTTAGGAAGGCCGCTGGGCCTCATAATGCCAGCCCATATGTGCTGCGTCACTGCTCCAGTGAGCTGGCAAACCCCTCTCGGAGGTGTTCGGGGCCTGTGTCCGGGAGAACACCCGGCCCTCTATATGGAAGGAAGCTCGCGTGGTGCCGGTCCACAAAAAGCGGTCCAGATCCGACCCTGCCAACTACAGGCCCATCTCCCTCCTAGCTGTAGTTGGAAAAATCTTCGAAAGAATAGTGGTGGAGGCCATCACCCGCCACCTCAAGAACAACGCCCTCATCACTGACCAGCAGGTCGGATTCAGATCTGGCCGCTCCACTTCAGACCTTCTGCAGCTCATCTCCAGGGATTGGCAGGACTCCCTGAAAACCGGCCTGGATACACTTGCATCGCGAGTGCTTTTGACCGGGTATGGCACGCGGGCTTGCTGGAGAATCTTCGTGCCAAAGGTATCCAATGACATCTGCTGATGCTGATGAGCGACTACGTTCAGGGAAGAAGCCTCCACGTCGTCGTCGGCGGGCAGCAATTCAGGGACCTCCCAGTGGGTGCCTCAGTCCCTCAGAGATCTGTGCTGGACCCTGTCCTCTGGAACCTGTACGTCGACGACCTTCTCGGGAGCCTGCATGCAGTCTCTACATGCGCTGACGACCGCACGTTCTCCTCTCCTACCCACGCCGACAGCAAGCAAGCGGTTGCTGACGTCAACCAGCAACTACACTTGATACGGGAGTGGGGAAAGCGCTGGCAGGTGAATTTCGCTCCTGAGAAGACCCAGGCGATGGTCATCTCTCGGTCCCCGGCAGCCACACAAGCTGTCGAAAGTAGAGTAATGTTTGGCTCCGTGACCCTCTCCTTCAGGAATACGTCAGGATCCTTTGAGTTGACTTGGACCGAGAGCTGCGCTTCGATCACCACCTAAAACATGTTGCCCACCAAGCCTTCCTCTGGGTCTCTGCCTTAAGTAAAATAGGGACTTTCCTGGACAAGTGAGGAATTATGCTTCCATACAAGGCCCAGGGAAGACCCTACCTGGACTGCGGACTCTGACATGGATGTCCAGCGCGGCCCCACATCTGCAGAGACTGGACAAGGTGGAGCGACGTTTACAACGGCTGTTAGAGGAGAACTACCTCAGACGCCCTCACAGAATAAGACACCCCTGGACACTCTAGAGCACCGCTGGGACGTCGCCGCGCTGGTCGTGTTCCACAAGGCCCAGGTACAAGGAGTACCACACCTGGCGAGGTTGAGGCTACCCCTGCGAGGGACTGAGAGAGATACGAGAAAGGTACTCTCCATCCAGGAGCAGGTCGGGGTGTCAAAGTCACACGCTAACCAGCACCAGAGAACCTTCACTTCCAGAGTGTCACGCCTGTAGAACACGTTTACCGTAGCAGTGCCAACAATGAGGGGAATGTCCACCCGGAAAGTGAAAGTGGCTCCCCACAGGTGGCGAGGAACACGCCCCATACCACTGGTGCTGATAAACACATAGTGAACTAGTCAAACAAGCCTTTTGAAATAGTGACACGAGAAAAAGTGACCCTTTAAGCCTTGAAAGTGCACAACTAGTCATATGTATTACGTTTTTTTCTATTTCTACTGTAATGTTTGATTCGTCCACCTGTCTGTTAAACAAAAGCATTTGTTCAGTACTACAACGTAAGTTTGAATAGAAAATAAGAGAGAGAGAGAGAGAGAGAGAGATTTACAAAGAAAATCAGACCACACAGACCCCAAGGTCCAGACTAGGTGGTCTGTCCTTAAACCTAAGTGAATCTACACTAATCAGATAGCTCCAAAACGTTGCTTTTCTACTCTAGTTAATATTAAGTTCAAGGAAGTGACGGTGGAGCTTGTTTTTAAAAGAGTCAATCGTGTCAAACTGGACCACTGATGGTGGGAGCTTATTCTATTCTCGCACTACAACGATGGTGAAGAAAAATTTGGTGCAGTCTGAATTTACTTGTCTACATTTGAGTTTTGTGCCATTGTTCCTCGTTCGCAAAGTGTCATCGATCATAAACAATTTTGTTCTGTCTACATTCGTGAAACCATTAAGTAAATTAAAACATTCGATCAGTTTTCCTCGGAGGCGACGTTTCTCAAGAGAGAACATGTTAAGGGTGGAAAGCCTTTCTTCGTAGGATTTGTTGCGCAAGGAAGGGATCATTTTTGTTGCTCGACGTTGAACACCTTCTAGTTTAGCAATGTCCTTTGCATGGTGGGGAGACCAAAACTGTACCGCATATTCCAAGTGGGGTCTGACTAAACTATTGTAGAGCGGAAGTATTACATCTTTATTCTTGAATAAAAAGTTTCTTTTAATGAAGCCCAACATTCTGTTCGCTGTATTTGCTGCATCGATGCATTGATGTAAGAACTTGAGGTTTGATGCGATTATAATCCCCAGGTCCTTAACGCATTGAACGCTTGTGAGTTTAACGCCGCGCATTTCGTAATCGAACTTCTTATTTTTGGTTCCAACTTGAAGGACCTGGCACTTGTCTACGTTAAAGGGCATCTCCCATCTATCCGACCAAGCTGAAATTTTGTGCAAATCCTCTTGGAGGCTTTGCCTGTCTTCGTCAGTGAGAACCGAGTTACCAATTTTTGTGTCGTCTGCAAATTTACTAATGCAATTATTGAGTCCAACATCCACGTCGTTGATGTAAATAATGAAGAGCACTGGGCCAAGAACCGAGCCCTGAGGGACACCACTAGTGACCGGCGCCCACTCTGAGTTAAATCCGTCAATCACAACTCTTTGTTGTCTGTTGCTCAACCAATTCGCGATCCATTGGTTTACTTGATCGTCAATGCCTATTTGCTTTAATTTATAAAGTAATTTATGATGTGGGACTTTATCAAACGCTTTCTGGAAATCAAAATAGACTACGTCCACTGATTTGGTTACGTCATAAATTGAGAAGAGATCGTTATAAAAGGTCAGTAGGTTTGACAGGCAGGATTTTTTGTTACGGAAGCCATGTTGTGAATCCCCAATTAATGAGTGGCTTTCGAAGTAACTCACAATTTTGTCTCTAATTATGCTCTCGAGTAGCTTACCTACAATTGAAGTTAGACTAATGGGTCGGTAGTTACCTGGTATTTTTTTGTCTCCTTTCTTAAAAATCGGTGTCACGTTAGCCTTTTCCCAATCCGAAGGGACGATGCCTTGTCGCAAGGACATATTGAATACGGTAGTGAGGGAGGAGAGTATTTCGCTCTTTGTTTCTTGAAGCAGTATAGGATATACTTTGTCGGGTCCGGGACTTTTATTTGTTTTAAGTGAATGGAGAGCTTTAAGGACTTCATCGGTTGTTATTTCAAAATTAGGCAATGCATGCTCGAGATTTACATTAGTACTGGTGTTGTTGGTAGCGAGAGGAAGACTGTTAGTATTAAACACCGAGGAAAAGTAATTGTTTAAGAGGTTTGCAATGTGTTGACTGTCAGTCACTAGTGCACCGTCGCTGTTTGTTAAAGGCCCAATACCACTTTTGATCGCCTTTCTGTTGTTTATGTAACTGAAGAAAGATTTCGGATTATTTTTACAGTTGGCTGCAATATTTTCTTCATAGCTACGCTTTGCCTGACATACTAGTCTTTTTACTCGTCGCCTGGCATCATTATAAAGTCTAATGTTTTCGGGCGTGCTTTGTTCTTTCTTTAACCTGTAAAACAATTTTCTCTCATTGACTGATTGTTTGATTTCGCTATTAAACCACGGTGGGCTTTTATTAGTGTTAATTCGCTTCTCGCACAAGGGGACGAATGTGTTCTGCTGAGTAAGTGATTTTTAAAGTTTAGCCAGGCTTCCTCTACGTTGCCGTCATCTGATAGTTGTATTTCTGTTAGTTTTTGTCGGATTTCTACGAAGTTAGCTCTTTTGAAATTGGGCACCTTTACTTTATTTTCAGTCACTGATGATTGAGCTCTAATGTCGACGCGCACTAATTTATGATCGCAAGAACCGAGGTGTTCTCCTACCGTGACACTACTGACAAGGTTATCTTGGGTCGTTATAACAAGGTCGAGTATATTATTTTGTCGAGTTGGCTCAGAAACCATTTGGCTTAGATAATTTTCTTCTAGAAATTCGATCATTCTATGTGACTCGCCTTCTGTACCTGACTGGTGGTGTGTCACAAAGCCCAGGAGCAGGGGGTTCCCCACCTCAGCAGCTTGAGGCTCCCTCCACGCGCTGCTCAGAGGTTCACCCGGACTACACTCTCCGGTGACCAGCTCGTGGAGGTGCCTCGATCACACTCCAGGCAGCACCAGCGCACTTATACAGCCAGGACCACACGCCTGTGGAACATGTTCACGGCAGCCACTCCCCAAGTGGAGAACATGAGCACGCAGCAGGTGAAGCTGGCTGCTCACAGGTGGCGTGAGGGACACCCAAGTGCGCTAGTGCTATAAACTATAAATATAAAGTGACAAACTGACATTATTCCATATTGTTTTTACATGTTTTTTCTTTACTTTTTCGTATTTTTGTATTTGTATGCTTGTATGTTTCAACATTCGACAATTCAATTTGTCCCATACACAGGCTCTTAGAATAATTATACCGAAAAAGTGTAATTTTGAGCCTCTTTTTTTGTAAAAATTTGTTTAAATAAAAAAAATTAAAAGAGAGAGAGAGAGAGAGACGGAATGCATCAGTGAAATGACAAAGGAGGAAAGTATCGAAATAAAGAGGAGAACAAATATTGAAGATAAAAGAAAGGAGAAAGGGGATTAAGAGAGAGAGAGAGAGAGATGGAGAATATTAAAGATGATACTATTGATGATAATGATGTTGATGCTAAAAATAATTTTAAAAAAGTGAAGAATAGAAAGAAAAAGAACCAGAATAACAACGAAAACACTCAGCTGTCACCTTCTTCAACACTAAACATCCTCGGTCTATCCTAAACTCAAAATCCCAACTGGAAACTTTATATCTCCTCTCTCGCTAAATCAGCTTCCTCGAGTTTGGGCGTCCTGTCTCGTCTCCGCCAGTTCTTCTCCCCCGCGCAGTTGCTATCCATATACAGGGGCCTTGTCCGCCCTCGTATGGAGTATGCATCTCACGTGTGGGGGGGCTCCACCCACACAGCTCTTCTGGACAGAGTGGAGGCTAAGGCTCTTCGTCTCATCAGCTCTCCTCCTCCTACTTATAGTCTTCTACCTCTTAAATTCCGCCGCGATGTTGCCTCTCTTTCTATCTTCTATCGATATTTCCACGCTGACTGCTCTTCTGAGCTTGCTAACTGCATGCCTCCCCCCCTCCCACGGCCCCGCTGCACACGACTTTCTACTCATGCTCATCCCTATACTGTCCAAACCCCTTATGCAAGAGTTAACCAGCATCTTCACTCTTTCATCCCTCACGCTGGTAAACTCTGGAACAATCTTCCTTCATCTGTATTTCCTCCTGCCTACGACTTGAGCTCTTTCAAGAGGAGGGTATCAGGACACCTCTCCTCCCGAATTTGACCTTGCTTATGGCCACCTCTTCTGGTTCTTTTATGGGAGCAGCGATTAGCGGGCTTTTTTTTATTATTGTTTTTTTTCTGTGCCCTTGAGCTGCCTCCTTTTTTGTAAAAAAAAAAAAAAAAAAAAAAGAGGTAGAATAATGATAAGAATAACAACAACAATTAACACCTGTCCATCCCCCTATCACCAGTTGCTCACCTGCCATCCACCCGCCCCCTCAAGCCATCTATCTACCTGTTTACCTGTTAGTCAAAGTCCCGGTACATACTAATTAATTAGTTGATGTCACGACACTCTCTTAATAAACCAATCATAATACACACCTGTCTCCCCGCTTTTGTTGTCTGTGTGTGTGTGTGTGTGTGTGTGTGTGTGTGTGTGTGTGTGTGTGTGTGTGTGTGTGTGTGTGTGTGTGTGTGTGTGTGTGTGTGTGTGTGTGTGTGTGTAATAATAATAATAATAATAATAATAATAATAATAATAATAATAATAATAATAATAATAATAATAATAATAATAATAATATACGGTTTATTCAAGTACGGCAGCCGTCAGGCTGAAAATTTACATTTTAGATATACATTTAAGTAAATTTCGCTAACGAGAACAAGTACAAAAAGAAGGGGAATGGTAAACGGGGGTCAGACTTGTCTCTGGGAAAGGTAGGGGTGATGGGAGGGGTTGGGTGAAATGGAGAGCAGTGTGGTGGTGCCGGGGAGAGGAAGGGGCGGATTCTTCCAGATGGCGGTTACGTCAAGTGTGTGTGTGTGTGTGTGTGTGTGTGTGTGTGTGTGTTATTTGCAGGCAATATATCACGTGACTTTTAGAATGTTGTTTTCTCAGTGGAATCAAGATCATGGAAGGAAAGCTTACGGAAACAAGAGAGAGAGAGAGAGAGAGAGAGAGAATGTGACACAAAAAAACACAGAGGGGGGAATATAGACCAAGAAACTGAAAACACACACACACACACACACACACACACACACACACACACACACACACACACACACACACACACACACACACACACACACACACACGGAGAGAGGAGGAGAAGGAGGAGATGAAGGAGGAAGAGAACGAGAACAAGGAGAACGAGAAGGACGAGGAGGAAGGAAGAGAAGAAGGAGGAGGAGGAGGAAGCAGGAGAGAGGATGGAGGAGGATGAAACAAATAAGAAAGCAGACGATGAACATTAAAAGTGCGAAGATAAGAAGGGCGTAACATAGGGCAATAAAGAACGGAAGAGAAAACAGAAAAAATAAGAAAGAGAGAGAGAGAGAAAAGTAAGAGGAAAATAGAAAGAGAGAGAGAGAGAGAGAGAGAGAGACACCCAAGCATGGAGAGAATAAGAAAGAGGGAAGAAAAATGGAGTAAAATAACAAAAGAGATAAAAGAAAAAGAAGTGCATGAGAGGAGGAAATGAAGAGTGACACAGCAGAGCATGATGGAGAAAAGAGAAAAGGAAAGAAAGGAAGGGAGAGAGAGAGGAATTGGAGGAAACAAGAAAGAAGGGAATAAAGGAGGCGAGATAAGAGAAGAATGAAAGGAAAGAATAGAGAAGCAAGAGAACGGAATAAGAGAATAAAGATAAGAAAGAAGAATTAGACGGAAGAATGAGATAAGGAACGAGAAAAGAAAAGAAGAAAAGAGATGAGAAGGACGAAGAAGAGGAAAGTAAATATGCAAAAAAATAAAACAGAGATAGAAGCAAGGGAGAGAGGAAGAAGGTAGAAGGAATGAGGAAGAAAGAAAAGAAGGGGGGGAGAGAATAAAGAATAGAAGAGATAAGGGAATGAATGGAGGAGAAATGGAGGGAATGAGGAAGAACACGAAGAAGAAGGAAAGAAGAATGAAAATAATAAGGGAAACAAAGGAAGGAATGAAGAAGACAAGAAAGAAAGAATCAAGGGAGAAAAGGGAATGGGTAGAGAGGAGAAGAGAGGAGAAAGAAGGGAAAGGAATGGGGCAAAGAGAAGACGTGAAACGGGAAAACAGTAGAAAAGGAAAAGGAGGAGTGAATAAAGTTAAAAAGAAAGGGGGAGGATGGAAGTGAGAGGGGAAAAGAAGATAGGGGGGAGAAGAGGATAGGGGAGGAAAAAGATAGGGGATAGAGGAGAGATAAGAGGAAAAAAATAACAAAAAATCACACTTAAAATGGAAAAATAACGAGAGTAAAGAGGGCAAGAATGGGTAGATTAAAGGAATGGGGGGAAATAGAAGACAGGGAGGGAGGAAAATAATGGGAAGGAGGAGAAGAAAAGAAAAAAAATAGCAAATGAGAAAAGTAGAAAACTCAGAAAAAGGAAGGAAACTAGGAAAGAAGAAGGGTGGATTAAGAGAACATTGGAGGAAGAGAGAAGAGGTAAAGGAGAAGGATACGGGGAATGAAGAAGAGAACGCAAAATAAGTAAAGAATAAGAGAAAAGAAGAAAACAGGAGGAAAGAAAATAAAGGAGGGAGGAGAGAGAGAGAGAGAGAGAGAGAGAGAGACATACAGATAGGCACAGACAGACAGACAGAGAAATGGAAGAGGGAATAAAGAAGGAAAGGAAGAAGAAAAGCAAAAGAATAGCAGAAAATGAGGGAAAGGTAGGGAAAGGGAAGAAAAATGGGATAAAGGGAGAAAAAAGGAAGGCATAAGCGGAACGAAGGGGAAGAGAGAGAGAGAGAGAGAGAGAGAGAGAGAGAGAACGGAAGTAAGGAAAGGAAATGGGACTGAAGAGAATGATAAAAGGTGGGAAAATGGAAGGATGAGGGAATAAAGGAAGGGAGAAAGGGAGGATTAACGGAACGAGGGTAAAGGGAAAGAGGGGAGGAGCGGGGAATAAGGTTACACTATGCCAATATTGCGTGTCCATCGAAGGGTCACTCCCCTCCCCTCGCTTCCCCCTTTTCCCCTCCCCTCCCCCCATTCTTTCCCCCCATTCTTCCCCTCGTATCTTCCACAGCCTTCCCTCACCATCACTGTCCGTCTCCCCTCTTCTTTATCTCCTCCTCTCTCTGTTCCCTCATCTTTTCCTCCTCCCTTCTCTCATTTCCTATTTCTAATCTTTTTTTTTTCCTCTGTCTAGCTTCTCTCTCCCTCTCTCCCCCTCCTTTGTTTATCCTCTCTACTCTTATCTCCCATGTTTCATCTTCTGTCTTTCCCCTTTCTACATTCTCCTCTCCCTGTTTCCTCATCTTTTCCTCCTTCCTTCTCTCATCTCCTATTTCTAATCTCTTTTTTTTCCTCTGTCTAGTTTTTTTCTCTCTCCCTCTCTCCCCCTCCTTTGTTTATCCTCTCTACTCTCATCTCCCATGTTTCATCTTCCGTCTTTCCCCTTTCTACATTCTCCTCTCCCTGTTTCCTCATCTTTTCTTCCTGCTCCCTCCTATCTTCTACCTTTTGTCATCTCTTATTCCTTCTCCACTTCCTCTCCCTCTTTCCCAATCGTGTTTTCTCTCTCCTCCCATGTCTTTTTTTTTTCTTCTTTCTCCTCTCTCCTTCATCATCTCCCTCTTTCCCATCACATGTTGTCATTCTCCTCTCTCCTCTCAGATCCCTTTTTTCATCTCTTTTTTTCATCTGTTTCCATCTTTTCCTGTCTTTCATCATGTTTTCTTCCTCCTCACTCTTCCCATATCCAATTTTTTATCTCTTTTCTTTCTTCTTTCTATTCGCTTCCCTCCCTCTCTCCCATCGTGTTTTCTTTCTCCTTTCTCCCCTCCTCTCTCTTATTCCTTTTCCTCTCTTTTTTGTCTTCTATTTACCTCGTCTCTCATTCTCCTCTCACTTTTTCTTCCTCCTCTTTACTCTCATTTTTTTCTCGTTGCTCATCTTTTCTTACTTTTTTTCTCTCATGTGTCGTATGTTTACCTTCTTCTCTCTCTCCCTCTTCACTCATTTTTTTTCCTTATCCTTCCTCTCATATCCATTTGGTCATCTCTTGTTCTTTTTTTCTCTTCCTGTATTCTCCTTTTTCCTTATTCCATTCCTGTTATTTTGTTATTTCATTATTTTTTTCCTCCATCTCTTTTTCGCTCCTCTCATCTCCTTTTCTTCCTTCTTTCTCTTCTTAGTAATTCGCCTTTTCATCGTCTCCCCTTTGATTCTTTTAATTCCGTATTTTTTCCTCTCTTCCTTTTATCTCATTCTTTCTTTTTCCTACTCTTCGTCTTTTCTATTTTCTCTGTCTCCCATTCTTCCTTTGCCCTCATTTTATCTTCCTTCTCTTTCCTGTCTCCATATATTCCTTTTTCCTCTTCATCATTCTCTCCCCTGTCTCCATATCTTCCTTTTTCCTCCCCTTTGTCTTTTCTCTGTCTCCCGTTTCCCTTTTCTTCCTCTTCTTCGCATCATCTAATCTCATCCACGTCCGACCTTGCTTCTTTCCTCCTTTTATTTTCTCTCTTCCTTCATCTTTTTTCTTTTATTTTCGCTTGTCTTTTTCATTTCATTTATCTTCTTCCTCGTTTCCCTTTGTTTTTCATCCACCTCCCGCTCCTCTTCGTCGCCAAAGTCATAGTTCTTTTTTCTCTCACCTAATTTTCATCTCTTTCTCCTTTCCCTCATTCATATATTTATTCATTGCTTCCTTCTCGTTAAATCGCTTTTTTTTTACTGCTTCGCTTTTGTTATTGTTCCTCTCTCATTTTTTACCTCGCTTCTCATCTTTCTCATATTCCTCTTCTGTTGTTTTGTTTTTTGTTTTCTTTTTCTCTCACCGTTTAATCTTGCTTCTCACCTTTCCCTTCATTTTCTCTGCAAGTTCTCATTTATTCCTCTTCCTGCTCTGCTTTCTTCTCTTCTGGTAAAACATTCTTATCTTTTATCATTTTTCTCCCTTCCCACGCCTTTCATTATTTATTTTTACCATACACTTCCATCTTCCTCTTCGTCCCATTCTTTCTTACATTCTTCCTAAACCTTCTTCTGCATTGTGTTCATTCTCCTTTCTGTTGTTCTCCTAAGTCTTCCCGTTTTCTTTTCGCATCGCTCACTATATATTTTTTATCTTTCATTCTCATCTTTCTCTTCTTCCTTCTCTTTTTTACAGTCATTCTAAACCCTTTTTCACATTCTTTTTCATTCTCTTTTCTGTTGCCCTAAATCTTTCCATTCACTTTTCACGTTTTTCATTATCTATTTTATCTTTCATTCTCATTTTTTCTTCATTCTCTTTTTTACAGTCATTCTAAACCCTCTTTCACATTATTTTCATTCTCTTTTCTGTCTTTCTAAATCTTTCCATTTTCTTTACACGTTTTTCATTCTCTATTTTATCTTCCATTCTCATGTTTCTCTTCTTCTATCTCCTTTTTACACTCATTCTAAATCTTCTTCCGCATTTTTATCATCCTTTTTTTCTGTTATTGTAAATCTTTCCATTCCCTTTCAAACCATTCATTATCTGTTTTATCTCTCATCCTCGTTTTTCTCTTCTTCTATCTCTCTTTTACACTCATTCTAAATCTTCCGTATTTTTATCATCCTCTTTTCTGCTATTCTAAGTTTTTTCATTCCCTTTCAAACCATTCATTATCTATTCTATCTCTCATTCTCGTCTTTCTCTTCTTCTATCTCTCTTTTACACTCATTCTAAATCTTCTTCCGCATTTTTATCATCCTCTTTTCTGCTATTCTAAGTTAGTTTTTTCATTCACTTTCAAACCATTCATTATCTATTCTATCTCTCATTCTCGTCTTTTTCTTCTTCTATCTCTCTTTTACACTCATTCTAAATCTTCTTCCGCATTTTTATCATCTACTTTTCTGCTATTCTAAGTTTTTTCATTCACTTTCAAACCATTCATTATCTATTTTATCTCTCATTCTCGTCTTTCTCTTCTTCTATATCTCTTTTACACTCATTCTAAATCTTCTTCCGTATTTTTATCATCCTCTTTTCTGCTATTCTAAGTCTTTCCATTCCTTTTCAACTATTCATTATCTATTTTATCTCTCATTCTCGTCTTTCTCTTCTTCTAGCTCTCATTTACACTCATTCTAAATCTTCTGCATTTTTTTTTTCATTTTCCTTTCTGTTATTCTAAATCTTTCCATTCCCTTTCAAACCATTCATTATCCATTCTGTCTCTCATTCTCGTCTGTCTCTTCTTCTATCTCTCTTTTACACTCATTCTAAATCTTCCGCATTTTTTTCATTTTCCTTTCTGTGGTTCTTCTAAATCTTCCCATTCTCTTTTCACACCTCTCATCCTCTATCTTTGTCTCTTTTTCTCATGTTCCTCCTCTTCCCTCTCTTCCTAAGCCTTCTTTCGCGTTGTTTTCATCTTTTCTGTTGTTCTAAATCACCTTCCCATCATCTCCCCACACTCATATTTTCCTCCATTCTACCTTTTCTCGCCTTACATAACCTCCTCTCCATACCTCCTTCCATCCCTCCCTCCCCTTTATATAATCTCCTCCTCCTCCCCTTCCCCTCATCGACTTTATCACACACACACACACACACACACACCCTGAGGGTGTCGAAACCCTCTGGGTGAGGCTGTCCCCCCCCTCCCACCCCCGCAACGTTGCCTCGATGCTCATCTGCCTTGTGTATCATCCTCCTCGTGCTGCCTCCGCCTCCACGCTAATCGACCACATCATAGAAAACATGGACCAACAAAGCACACTTTTTCCGTCAGCAAAAGTAATGGTTTGTGGTGACTTCAATCAGCTTAAAACTAGTGACATAGAAGAACAACTAAACCTCACACAGGTGGTTAATTTCCCCACACACGGCCCAAACACCTTAGATCTAATCCTCACTGACCTGACGCACCTATGCCTCCCCCCCTAAGCCCCTCCCCCCCATGGGACGGAGCACACACCTCTCAATCCTGTGGACACCTGCACCCACCATTTCCAGCAAGGCTTCACCCATCACCAAGACCTACAGGCCGGTAACGGATTCAGCCACCCGTTCTTTCGGACAGTGGATCACGCACCACCGCTGGACTGAGGTTCTCACCGTGGAAGATGTCCATGACAAGTGAAAACGCTACACCACCACCATCACCACAGCCTACCAACACTTCTTCCCATTGAAAGCACAAAGAGTCCATCCCTCAGACACCCCGTGGATCACACCCAGGATTAAACGCCTAATTGAACAGCGGAACCACGCCCTCCACACCAACCCCTCAATGTACAAGCTCCTGAGGAACCAAGTAATACGTGAAATAAGGAAAGCCAAAGCTACTTACTACCCCCAGAAGATCCACAGCCTCAAACACTCCAACATCAGTCAGTGGTTCTCGAAAATCAGAGACCTGTGTGGACTCACCAAGAACACCCCCCCATCCCAGGCGTCTCCCACCTCCCAGCGACAGATGCAGCGGAGGCCCTTAATACCCATTTCGCCACCATCTGTCAGTCTCTTCCCAGCCTCGACCTCACCTCACTCCCAGCCTAGTTGCCCACCCCTTCTCCCCTCCCCCTAGTTCAGGAATATGAGGTCGCCAGATCACTGTGTCGGCTTAAGCCAAAGCGATCCACTACACCAGTCGACCTTCCCATCAAAATTTACCAAGAGTTCGCCCCAGAATTAGCCACTCCCCTCGCCTCAATACTCAACTCCTCCCTCCGTCAAAGCCAGTGTCTCGCTGATTGAAAAACAGCCTACGTCACCCCAGTCCCTAAGACCCCAAACCCTCAGTCCCTAGGCGACCTTAGACCCATTTCAAGCACTCCCATTCCCAGCCTCCTATGCGAAGATTTCATCTTCAAATGGACATACTCGCACCTTGCCCCCCTTATTGACACTCAACAGTATGGCAACATGAAGACCTCCTCCACCACACACTGCCTTATCAGCCTCCTTGACTTTGCCTACAAGAACCTCAAACAACGAAAAACATCAGTCGCCCTTGCATTCATAGGGTCGTATTATAAGACATTTCCCCGTCCAAGAACACATATTTGACCAGGCTTTCGTAGGAGTTGTGGCCATTTCCAGGGGTAGTTTTATGAACCTGGTGGTAGTTTCGTCCTTCCTCTGTACCCTGAGCATAAAAAACGCTCATTAGAACCAGACTGATCCTCCCTTTAATCTTTAGATATAGCTGATGTAAGAAGGCAAAGTGTCTTGTAATACCAGCCTATAGACTTCAGAAAAGCTTTTGATCTCGTCCACCACACCACTGTCATCAACAAGGCAATTAACCTCGGGCTTCATCCAAGCTTAGTGTCCTGGCTGGCCGACTTCCTCTCCCAACGCAGTCAGGTGGTGAGGTATCAGGGAGTGGCCTCTCCCCCTAAGCACCTCACCTGCGGAGTGCCTCAAGGAACCACGCTGATATTGATCAACAGCGCACTGACCCACACCCCCAACCGCTGGAAGTATGTAGACGACACCACACTAGGAGTCACCATCAACAACGACAACCCTGACTACAGTCAACTCCAAGACCTCCTACACAGCCTACAATCATGGACAACAGACAACTACGTCACCATCAACGACACCAAAACCACAGTCATGCACTTCAACACCTCCTCAGCCCCCGTCACCCCTCCTGCAGTCTTCTTAAATGACACTCCTCTTCGGGAAGTCCAGTCTACTAAGCTACTTGGAGTCACGATAGACAACAAGCTCACATGGAAGGACCACACCACCCAACTCATCAAAACCGCCACCTACAAACTGTACCTCCTGCGGCGGCTCAAGACGCTGGGGACTACCGGACGTGAGTTGGCGAGTGTGTACAGCACATTCATACTCCCGCAGCTCACGTACGCGTCCCCAGCATGGTCCAACTCCCTCAACCTCACGCAACGCCGCCAACTGGAGCGCGTTAAAAAACGGGCATGCAAAGTCATCCTGGGCCCCAACCACACCAACTACCAAGACGCCCTCGATATCCTCACCCTCACCACCCTTCAAGTACGTCATTCAGCCCTGCTGCAACGCTGTGCGACCGGTCTGCTCTACCACCCCAGACACCGGAATCTACTCCCGCCTGCAGTCTCCCGTCCTAGATAGTCCGTGAGGCACGCCAACAGACTGGCTCCAATACGGGCACGGACGGACCGCTACAAGAACAGCGCCGTGCCCGCGATGGTCAGGCTAATCAACTACATGACTTGTGAACCCCTCGACAACAGAAGCTGTAAATATCAGTATTTTCATTATTATTATTATTACTATTATTGTTACTATTATTATCACTATTATTATTATTATCATTATTATTATTATTACCTTGCCCATGTAAAGTTTGTAAATTTTCAGCTCTAGGGCTGCAATCCTTCCTCTCAATAAACCGTTTTATTATTATTATTATTATTATTATTATTATTATTATTATTATTATTATTACACACAACCGAAGTACGCATGTTAACTCCTCTATTATGTGTGTGTGTGTGTGTGTGTGTCTGAGATGACCATATAGATAAATTGGTTAGGGATTGATACATAAGCGACAACAAAAAACAGAAACAACAACAAATAACGGTACAATAAACAGAACAGATGGATGAGAAAAGGAGAACGAATAACAGAAGCAAGAAAGAGAGAGAGAGTCTGCCCTGAGGCAGCACCGGGAGAGGATGTGTGCCCCAGGCGCGCTCCGAGGTGCCCGGGCCCGGCCAGTGCCACTCACCCGCCACCCACCCGGCCCAGACGATGCACCGACCTAGTAAAATCTCCCGTACACTACCCTCTTGCCCAGTACACTGCCCAGCGCACTATAATCTCTTGATTGCTTCCGCCACTACCCGTACTGTGAGGTGAACAGCCCTTGTGGTCTTCAAAACCTTCACTCACCGTATTGGGGGCACAATATATCCGGCCCTGTTTCTCGCCGGCTTAGGACTGTGTAGGAGGCTACCTATGCCTAGTTAGGCTCATCACGCCCCACCATGGCCACCCTCCACAGGGTGAAGGTGAAATGTAAACTCAATGATGGAGCAGAAAAAACAGCCATAGAGAGAAAACTCCTTGAATGCCTAGCCAACCAGAACATCTTGTTGGCAGACATAAAGGAGAGCTATGGGGGCTACTCCTTGTACGTGGCAGATGACAAGTCATTTGACCACATTATTATATCTGGACACAACAGCCAAAGTCCTCGGCGACGCGGGCTTCACCCTATACACCCCCCCAGAGGTCAAATGCCGCAAGTGCATTATCATCAAGAATGTATAGGGCTTGGCTGACCATGATGTGCGTCATATCAAACAATATATTGAACGCATACAGAGCTGGGCATCCGTCACGGAGGTCATTCGCTTCCCGAAAGGCCACACGTGTAAAATCATGTTCAGAACACAAGACATGGCTGCCACGGCATGCAGGCAGGGACTGAAGGTCCTAAATCTCAGCCTTACGCCAGCCCAGCTGGAGGTGGAACAATTTATTCCACTCACCGTGTGCTTCAGATGCCACCAGATTGAAGGACACACAACAAAGGAGTGCACAAAGCCACAAGACTACAAGGTGTGCTCAATCTGCGCAGAGACAGACCACACGTGGCAGGAATGCGACGCAGGGGAGCAGAAATGTGTCCTGTGCTCAGGCCAGCACTCTTGCATGGCCATGAAATGCCCCAAAAGAAAACAGGCACTAAAAGTCAAACGTGCCAGGGTAAATGCCAGCAAGCTGAAACCTAACCAATTGTATTCTTAGGTAGCCAACAACAATCAGACTTACCTACAACCCGGCTCATTAGAAAACCAATTGAAGGTTGCAACTATTACAGCTACTGCCCTATCTCAAGAGCAAAGAACGCCAGGCACATACCAGGATGTCATAAGGACACTAAGCATTGATAATGGCCTCCCATCACCGGCTAACACGAAATCAGCAAACACAGCCTTGGCTGAACTCGCTCAGACCCTTCAGGCCCTAGTCCCAAGTCTTTCAACAACGGCCATTCAGACCCGCCCCCCACCCCCAGCGGCAGGCTCGGCCCACGCTGTCACCCCAACCCAAACAAACGCTGAATCACCTCGTGAAGAGGTACCAGAGTCACAACTGGGGCAGGGAAGCGGCGGCTCGACCCTTCCATCCCCCCCATCGCCCCCACTCCCTCAACCCTCGCGGTCGGTCCCCTCGACCACACAACCACGCCCACCACACCAGGACCAACACAGAGGTGCCAACAGAGCAAGCACTCGCTCCGGGCTGATTTACATAGATTTTTTTTACATAGAAAATCAGACCACACAGACCCCATGGTCCAGCAAAAGGAGCAACAAAAACTGGCCCTTATATTACAACCATGTCATTCACACAACCTACCAATCAACTAAAAATACTACAGCACAATGTCCACCATTGGCACACCAAACGCATCAATCTAATAAACACGTACACACATGAGAACCCAGATGTAATCCTCATAAATAGCCATGGCCTCCCCAACACCTAGGCTCTAAAGACACCGGGTTATTCATGTTATCAGCAGAACAGAACAGGTGAACAACACGCTGGAGTGGCAATAGCAGTCAAAACAGGAACCCAGCACAAAAATTTTACGACTTCCACTACTCCGACACCCTTTCTGTTAAATTAATGACTACCCTCGGGCCCATTAATATTGCCACTACTTACATCCCCCCACGAGAGGGCTGCATCATGTTTCCTGACTTCTATAAACTGCTACACATACCTGAACCCATGTACTTCCTAGGCGACTTAAACGCACGCCACACCAGCCTTGGCCATTCCAACACAAATACAACTGGACGAAACATTATGAAAATCATCACCACCTTCGGAGCCCAGCACATAGGTCCAAATTTCCCCACGTTTATAGGTCACTCAGCCCTCACCACGCCTGACGTGATTCTAACGAATGGGAAAACATACCACAACACCCACGCCAGCCAGGGGCCACTAACGAGCAGCGACCACCTCCCAATACTGTTCACCATCTCAACCACTCCCGTTGTCGTGCCCTGCCCACAGCGGATGAACACAAAAAAGGCGAATTGGGAACAATATAAGAACATTATTGACTCACAACTACCTGACCTACATCTAGAGGGGAAAAACACAGATGACATAGAAACCGCTGTCAACACCAGGTATACCGCTGTCAAAACTGCCCAAGCACAAGCAATACCCCTCACAAGGCACAAAACACTATCATACCCCCACCGCAACCAAGAGATTACGGACGCACAGCTACGTTTTACCAACATCCTCCGATACGCCGGGCGGCACGGCTGGACGCATGATCTTTATCAACAAAGTAGAGTTCTCCAACGAACGCTACAAGATACGTGCAAAACAGCATACAACAGGCACTGGGAAAACACAATAAAAGGCCTCGCCGAGAAATGCAAGGACCCAAAACCCTTCTGGCAGGGAATAAAACGCCTGCAGGGCAACACACATCACCGCCCCATACACCTAGAAAAGGGAGGAGTCAAAACACAGGATGACGAGGGTATTGCCCAAGAGTTCAGAGAAACCTGGAAGTCAGTGTTCACGATAAGACCTGAAGACAACGCTCATTATGACCAAGACAATGAACGGGAAGTAAAGGCATGGGACCCAACAAGAACCAGGCCACACCATACGATCGATCTGCAACGCCTAACACAGGCCCATCTGTTGACTATGGAAATAGGCACTGCCGAGCTCCGATCAGCTATAAACAAAACGAAAAACACGTCACCCGGAGAGAGCAAAATAGATAAACAACAAATCAGTATGTTACCCCCCCGGGGGCTGGCGTACCTACTCACCATATACAATGCGATGTTAACAACAGGTTGCTTCCCTCAACGATTCAAAGTAGCCACTCTCACCATGATACCTAAACAAGGCAAACCATCCACGGATCCCAAGAACTACAGACCAATCTCACTCCTAGAAGTCCCTGGAAAAATCTTCGAAAGAATCAACCTACGACTCAGATGTCACCTGGAGGAAAACAACCGTTATAACCCGTCCCAGTATGGCTTCAGGGCAGGGAGGAGCACTACGTCAGCTATCTCCATCGCCAGCGAAAAGGTAGCACTCACTAAAGGACAAGGACTAAACTGCACTATTATCCAACGCGACATCAGCAAAGCGTTTGATAAAGTCTGGCTACAGGGCCTGCAATACAAAATACTTCAACTCGGACTGCCAGAGCTAACGGAAAAACTGTTATGTAGCTTCCTTGATCAGCGCTCAGCTTCCATTCGAGTTAAGTCAGCAATATCCTCCCCGTTCCCCCTGCACAGCGGCGTGCCACAGGGCAGCGTGTTATCACCAACGCTCTTCATCACCTACACCTCTGACATGCCCCGGTCTGATAATAGAAGCTGTATGGATATATATTATGCTGACGACGCGACACAAATAATGCGGGAGGCGAACAGACTCAACACATTTGAAAAAAAATGGAAGATCAAAACAAACATAGACAAGTTCGCTGTGGTCGCACTCGGCAGGAAAAAATTAAATGACATACAAATACAGGGCAACACCATCTCCCACCGAAAACAGTGCCAGATATTAGGCCACACAGTGACATCCACCGGCCTGATCATTAAACATGTCAACGAAAAACCATAAAAGTTAAAACAGCCCTCACATCTCTTAACAGATTTTGGCACTTCACAGAGCGGCTCAAACTGTATCTGGTAAAGACTAAGATACTTCCTATACTAGACTACTCACCCACCCCGACACACATGGCTTCCCACACCAAGATGTTACAGCTTCAGAGGCTGCAGAACAAAGCGCTGAGATTTGCCACCGGACAGAAATACCCGTACACGGAAAATACAGCAGCACAACATCGCAGACTCGGAGTACAACTAGTCAGCACAAGGCTACGGGAGGCCACCGGAAAGATATGAGAGAAACTAGACCAGCAAGACGACGTGAACTACACCCACGTCAAGGAGCTTGACGGCAGCACGAACTTGGTCCACACTTGGTTTCCGCGCAGCTTGAAGTCACTACGAGAACAACCGCCCACACATCACTTCACACAAGTGACGCCATAGCTTAGCTTAGCTCTCTACACACAAACAATTCAAACACACACACACACAGCACGCCGGGGGTATACAAATAAGGTGCCCGATAAACAATAACTACACCAGAACAACTAACGAACCTACACCATACAACTGTACACTCCTACTGTCTTTCCTATTCCCCACCTGCACCTTCACCACTAACCCACTTCCTCCTCGTACTATACCCTTGATTAAAAGAGAGAGAGAGAGAGAGAGAGAGAGAGAGAGAGAGAGAGAGAGAGAGAGAGAGATTTACATAGATTTACATAGAAAATCAGACCACACAGACCCCATGGTCCAAACTAGGTGGTCTGTCCTTAAACCTAAGTGATTTTACATAAATCAGATGGCTCCAAAACGTTTCTTTTTTACTCTAGTTAATATTAAGTTCAAGGAAGTGACGGTCAAGCTTGTTTTTAAAGGAGTCAATCGTGTTACACTGAACCACTGAAGGTGGGAGCTTATTCCATTCTTGCACTACAACGTTGGTGAAGAAAAATTTGGTGCAATCTGAATTTACTTGTCTACATTTGAGGTTTGTGCCATTGTTCCTCGGTCGCAAAGTGTCATCGATCATAAACAATTTTGTTCTGTCTACATTCGTGAAACCATTAAGTATTTTAAAACATTCGATCAGTTTTCCTCGGAGGCGACGTTTCTCAAGAGAGAACATGTTAAGGGTGGAAAGCCTTTCTTCGTAGGATTTGTTGCGCAAGGAAGGGATCATTTTTGTTGCTCGACGCTGAACACCTTCTAGTTTAGCAATGTCCTTTGCATGCTTGGGAGACCAAAACTGTACCGCATATTCCAAGTGGGGTGTGACTAAACTATTGTAGAGCGGAAGTATTACATCTTTATTCTTGAATAAAAAGTTTCTTTTAATGAAGCCCAACATTCTGTTTGCTTTATTTGCTGCATCGATACATTGATGTGTGAGGTTTGACGCGAATTTGACCCCCAGGTCCTTAACGCATTGAACGCTTGTGATTTAACGCCGCGTATTTCGTAATCGAACTTCTTATTTTTTGTTCCAACTTGAAGGACCTGGCACTTGTCTACGGTAAAGGGCATCTCCCATTTATCCGACCAAGCTGAAATTTTGTGCAAATCCTCTTGGAGGTTTTGCCTGTCTTCGTCAGTGAGAACCGAGTTACCAATCTTTGTGTCGTCTGCAAATTTACTAATGCGATTATTGAGTCCAACATCCACGTCGTTGATGTAAATAATGAAGAGCACTGGGCCAAGAACCGAGCCCTGAGGGACGCCACTAGTGACCGGCGCCCACTCTGAGTTAAATCCGTCAATCACAACTCTTTGTTGTCTGTTGCTCAGCCAATTCGCGATCCATTGGTTTACATGACCGTCAATGCCTATTTTCTTTAATTTATAAAGTAATTTATGATGTGGGACTTTATCAAACGCTCTCTGGAAATCAAGATAGACTACGTCCACTGATTTGGTTACGTCATAAATTGAGAAGAGATCGTTATAAAAGGTCAGTAGGTTTGACAGGCAGGATCTTTTGTAACGGAAGCCATGTTGTGAATCCCCAATTAATAAGTGGCTTTCGAGGTAACTCACAATTTTGTCTCTACTTATGCTCTCGAGTAGCATACCTACAATTGAAGTTAGACTAATGGGTCGGTAGTTACCTGGTATTTTATTGTCTCCTTTCTTAAAAATCTGTGTCACGTTAGCTTTTTTTCCAATCCGAAGGGACGATGCCTTGTCGCAAGGACATATTGAATACTGTAGTAAGGGAGGAGAGTATTTCGCTCTTTGTTTCTTTAAACAGTATAGAATATAC
The DNA here is from genome assembly GCF_024679095.1 of Eriocheir sinensis. Classification (NCBI taxonomy): domain Eukaryota; kingdom Metazoa; phylum Arthropoda; class Malacostraca; order Decapoda; family Varunidae; genus Eriocheir; species Eriocheir sinensis. Next base: position 64,391 of record NW_026110849.1, read on the forward strand.
TTTGTCAGGTCCGGGACTTTTATTTGTTTTAAGGGAATGGAGAGCTTTAACTACTTCATCGGGTGTTATTTCAAAATTAGGCAATGCATGCTCGAGATTTACAATAGTACTGGTGTTGGTGGTAGCGAGTGGAAGACTGTTAGTATTAAACACCGAGGAAAAGTAATTGTTTAAGAGGTTTGCAATGTGTTGGCTGTCAGTCACTAGTGCACCGTCGCTGTTTGTTAAAGGTCCAATACCACTTTTGATCGCCTTTCTGTTGCTTATGTAACTGAAGAAAGATTTCGGATTATTTTTACGGTTGGCTGCAATATTTTCTTCATATCTACGCTTTGCCTGACCTACTAGTCTTTTTACTCGTCGCCTGGCATCATTATAAAGTCTAATGTTTTCGGGCTTGCTTTGTTCTTTCTTTAACCTGTAAAACAATTTTCTCTCATTGACTGATTGTTTAATTTCGCTATTAAACCACGGTGGGCTTTTATTAGTGTTAATTCGCTTCTCGCACAAGGGGACGAATGTGTTATGCTGAGTGAGTAAGTGATTTTTAAAGCTTAGCCAGGCTTCATCTACGTTGCCGTCATCTGATAGTTGTATTTCTGTTAGTTTTTGTCGGATTTCTACGAAGTTAACTCTTTTGAAATTGGGCACCTTTACTTTATTTTCAGTCACTGATGATTGAGCTCTAATGTCGACGCGCACTAATTTATGATCGCAAGAACCGAGGTTTTCTCCTACCGTGACATTACTGACTAGGTTATTTTGTGTCATTATGACAAGGTCGAGTATATTATTTTGTCGAGTTGGCTCAGAAACCATTTGGCTTAGATAATTTTCTTCTAGAAATTCGATCATTCAATGTGACTCGCCTTCTGTACCTGACAGTGTCGCCCAGTCGATATGGGGGAGGTTAAAGTCTCCTAATAT